>NW_019263560.1:28659-64244 GCF_002742605.1 Olea europaea var. sylvestris | reverse complement strand
GGATAAGATCGTCATTTTGTGCTGTATTAATGATTACACGCTACACTGACACGACAACAATGTCTGAATTATATGACTCAATGGGCTTGTAGTTCTCATTGAAATTCACGAAAATGTGTTATAATGTCAAAATATATGTTCAGAAATCAAACAGAGATGGGGCTATCTTTGTCAATAAAGGGGGTTGAAAAGTGGATGAAAAAAATAAAGTACTTTCGTGAGGGCTAAAGACACGATTTGACAAGAGGTACTAAAAATAGGCAAATTCTTATTAAAACGGGTTCACGGGTTACAAAAGTAAATGAATTATATTATTGAAAATAACTATTCTCGTTGTTCACAAGAAAAAAACATACAAGAAAAAAGAAATTATTGAAGTTTTGTTTTGTTTTGTTTTGTTTTTTTTACTTCCAAATAAATTTTGATACTCTAGATATAGTAATCCTTTTATTAAAATATAGTTCCAATAACAATATATATTTTCATATTTATACTAAAAAAAGTCTAAAAATAATATTAAATAGTGAAAACTTGTCAAAGAAGAGCACTGTTTTAAAAAAAACAAAGTTAAATCATAGATAAAGACAAAACAATTAAAAAAAATACAAAAATGAAATAGAAAAAAGAAAGTGTGCAGAGATGTGTCGACTCCACAGAATAGTTGCGTGGAGTTGTTTTACTCCATACAAACTCTGCACATGGAGTGAAACCACTCCATGCAGGAGGTGTTCTTATTCCGTGTATTCCGTGCCTGAAGTGACATCTTTTTTTATTCAATTTTTTAATTCATTTTTTGTTATTAATATTTTATTCAAAATAATTTAGTTGCAAAAATGAAATATGTATGAATATTTACTTAAAAATATGTATGTTCATTTTTTTATTATAAGTAACTTTTACAATAATAAGTTTTTGTTATTACTTTTAAATAAACTGAAATAATTTTTTCTTATAAGTTATTCTTTACATTCGAGAAAGTATAATTTTTTTATCACTATTTAATTTGAAAAAGAAAATATGTTTAAATACTTCAAAAATTTTCCATTTGTATTTTTTTTTACTTATAAGTAGTTTTTCAAGTACAAGACAAAAACAATTATCGGAATTTTTACTATTTTTAAATTTAAAAAAAATAATAAGAATATGCAAATATTTATATTTAATTCAATAAATTAAATATATTCAAATATTTGACCTGTACGTAGTCTTTACAATTAAAAATTAATTTTTTCTTCTAAATAACTTTACGTGAATTTTATACTTATAACTACTTTTTACGTTTTATAAACAAATTTTATTTCGTTATCAGTATTTTTAGTTTTTCATACTCTTGTTTGAAAAACTAAATTATTTTTTTAGTTATAAAAAACTTTTTATATTTTAGAAATAAAGAATCACTTTTCTATAAAAAAAAGTATTTAAAAAAATATTATTACTAATAAAATTATGTGATCTAATTTACAGTTGATAATGTGAAAAATGAAGAAAAATCACATGTTCAACTCTTTTGAAGTTGGGTTTGCCAACAGCCAATTTTTCACACGCCATTTTAGTGTACTATCATCTCCACTGCAATATTTGTTCATTACTTTGAATCTGACACACAATATTTCTTCTCTATTTCTTCACGCTATCAACTATTAACCGTTTATTTCAGTAGAAAAATATTTATTTAAATCATTTTTTTTAAAAAGTAATTCTCTATTTCTACCTAAAATATTAAAAGTTACGTGTAACTAAAAAACTCACGACTAATAATGAGATTAATTTAATTTATAAAATGTACAAAAATTACCCATACACCGAAATTTTTTGTTAGATTTCCTTAAGATTAAAAAAAAATACAATGTAAAAGAAACATATAGGTAAAAAAATTATTTAGTATGACGTCATTTTGGTTTTGATGTTATTTTAACAGTTTATTTTCATTTTTTTTTTGGTAATTTCAACATGAATATTAGGGATTCAAAAAAAATTTCGAACAGTGGCTACCAAAATTACATAACACATGAATAAAATACATTCTTTACAGTCATTAAGGCCATGGTTGGTTTTCCGTTTTCGGCCCATTTTCCGTTTTCCGTTTTCGAAAATGCGGAAAACGCGTTTGGTCCGCCGTTTTCGAAAACGAGTTAAAATTTATAACTAAAAATGCAAAAACAACTTTTTATTGTTTTCAGCGTTTTCAATTATAAATGTCGAAAACACTCAAAACGCGAAAAACGGGCCGTTTTCGAGGAAAACTAAAAATCGTTTTGAAAATGAAAATGGAAACCAACCGCACCCTAAATGACTACATTCAATTACTCCGTTACAATCTGGCAAATTACATTACTCCATTACAATCACGAAGACAGACGTGGATGAAGGAAATATTCATTATTTAAAATATCAACTGCAATTTTTCGTCTATATATTATCATCCTGTCTGGTGAAACAGATTCTATCGAATATCCTAGAACAAAGTATTCTATATATTTAAGAACGAAAACTCCACAGTTCGGCATGTAAAAAAAAATCTTTTTTTGTAATTAGTACGTAGGAATAAATATCTATTATAGTAAACAACAATTATTTTCAATGCTTACCCGTTGTTTGCACAGGGTAGATATGATATAATCTCTAGTTTCATTTCTTTATCTCTGTGTTTGCTTATACCTTTGTCGAACAGTAAAGAATTAACCATAGTAACTGTTGCATTCGCATGTGCCTTCACTTGATCTGGTGTATGCTCATTATGGCTGCAATAGTATATTTGGAATTTTCACTCTGAAATAGTGACCAAAAAAAGGTACCAAGTATTTCTGGGAAATGAACATGGAATTAATAATACTTACACCCTACCCATGGACAGCTCTACAGGCGTTTTGCCGTTCACATATTTGTTTAGAAGAATTCCATCTGGTTGACCTTTAATAATTCACGCCTGAAAGTCCCTTTGCCAAATCATCATATTAGCACACCCATTTTCAAATTCAAAGTCCATGATTGCATATTCTTTAGACACGCGGGTGCAACCATTAATAATTAATCGTCTCAACAACTTCAACTCCAACTCAATTGCCTGATGGAATAAATTGATAAAAATTAAAAATATGTTAAGTATGAAATAAAATTGATTGTAATGGCTAAACTGTACTCATCGCAATATTTATATATTTTGTTCTATCCAATAAATTTTTCAACCAATCTCTTCCATAGACGTTCCCAATGGCATCTTCCAAATATGCACTGCATAGAATAGTTAAAATTAGTGCTGAATAAATCGAAATAAAATTGTAGTATTTAAACCAATAATAAAAAATCATCTTTGTAACCTTGATTCATTCTTCGCTATCCAGTCTCTAAAAGTCGAGTATTTTTGCTTAGAATAGTCTTCCAAAGGACGTCTTCTAGATGACGAAGGTTGTATTTATTTCCCCTTCTTTTTCTTCTCTCTTTCTGATATTTTAGAACTTTCGACTTGTTGAGACGTTGATGCATCCTTCGGTCGATCATCGGGAATTGGACTTGTACTAATAGGAATGTTTTCTTGCGTACAACTAATAATGGCTTCCATGTTTTATTTCCATTCAGATAATTTCTGCAGCGTATTCTTATTTTGTTCATCAACATAATATTGCATAGAATCTAAACTGGTATCTACATAAGAGTGCATGGTCTGGTAATGGTCTTCTTGCCATTTTTTTTGTTGTTGGAATAATTGTTCCTCTTTCTCCAAATGTGTGTTCAAAAAACTCGATAATAAACTCGATAATGAGTTATCAATGTAGGAACGCATACTAGATTGCATGTAATCCCCCTGCCATTTTTGGTGTTGTTCAAACAACCGTCTTTGATTATCATGAACTTCTGTTCTCAAGTTGCCACATATATCAAACACCTCTTTTATTATGTCTTGCTTCTGGACACCCAGTAGTTCTATCATCCGGTCTTCAATTACATAATTAGAGGTGCTAGATCTAGAATTAGGCCTCGCTATTGATGCAGTTCTTGACGTACTAGGAATGATCATCTCTGGCACATATATATTATCCCTTTCTTCCTCAAAAGTATTATCTGGGATTTGTCGTGCCACATTATCTAATTCTCCACTGACGATGCCAGCTAATACACTATGTTCATTGTCAGCTGGCAGTGAAAGATTTATATACCAAGATGTCTCAAATTCTTCCTCCATAGGATGTAACGTTGAAATAACCTGAATCTGTAATTTTAATAAAATATCGAAATTATTTTTTTCGTTTTTGTTTTTAAATAATTAAACACAAATGTAGTTATATATTCATTAAAAGAAATCTTACCTCTCGAGTAGCCAAAAAAGGCTTAATCGTTTTTTCAGTCAGCAGTTTATTAGGCCTTCACTTATACATTCGTGGATTCTGTGCTGTTTTGTATCGACGTTGTCCAAATTTTTGTCCAACTTCTGAAAATGCCTCATATATCAAATACTACATCGCAATTACAAATTACAATTATTCATCTTTTACAAATAAATTAAGTCAACAAAAAAACTATGCACATAGTTGCACCTAGCATGTAGTCGCATGCACCATTGCAGAAACTCCAGCCGTGGTTCAAAAGTCCTTCTATGCGACTATAAGAGAAGATACCATGCCACCGCATAGTGTGTTTCCAACATGCGAATTTTCCAATTTTGCTAGATCTTTTATTTTAGCTAAAACTCTAATTTTTGGTGACTTTTGTAATCTTTTAAACTTTAATTCCGTTTAGTCTAGGGTTTATGAGTTTCCTATAGATAGGACTCATTTTTCTACATTGTAAATAATATTCATTCATTCATACAATTTGAGAGATTAATTTTGTGAGCATATTTTGCTTTCAAATCTTGTTTTTCATTGAATTAAATTTTGAACTTATCAAGAATTATTTTTTTGTAGTGTTCAAACAATTTGGGTGAGATTTTTGAATCTTATGATCCTTGGTCAACATATTGTTGGCGATTGTGTTGTTTACTTAGTTCAATATTTTTGGGTCAAATTCGAAAATTTGATTCTTGACTTTCTTGGATTTGAATTTATCTCGTGTAAGTTTCGTAGCTATTATTGCCTTTTGAGTTCACATTAGTTGGTATCAAAGCTTGAGCTCCAAAAATCAAGGATATATCATTTTTCCTTTTGTTTGAGTCTTTGATTTCATTTCTTTCCTTCTTCATCCTTCTTGAATCTTTAATTCATAAAAGTGCCAAAAAAATTTAAAATGTCGTTTTTGTGCTTATTTAGCATCCAAATTAGTTTCAATATTTCTTCCATTAGTATTGTAGTTAAATTTTCGAGCGCAAAAAATCAAAAGAGGGGTTCGAATTTCCTCAAAAAAAAAAAAAAAAAATTGAAAAGTGCCCGAATTTTAAAAAAAATATTATAATTTTTTTTCAAAAATTACCTGCAGTATACAATTTCATCTTATTAAATTAAAAAAGGGAACACACACATCCCTACATACCAAAATAGGCCCAGGGGATACAAAGGTAGTATGGAAAATAGAACGAACAATAAAACAAACATAAAACAAAAACTTAATGAAGAAATTGAAGATATTATTAATAATAAACTTCTGAAATTACAAGATTGAAAATTGAAAGTTTAAAAACTGTAAAATACAATGTTTCTAAACTTCTTGATGATTGTTTTTCTTTCTCAAAAAAACATTCCACTCGATCTTGAACTCTTCATCTCCTTTTATACTTGAGCTTTTTGAGCTCTGGTCTTTCAATTTGGAAGATGAATCTCAAATAAAGCAAAAAATTATTGCTTTTCTATTTTCGTTTTGAAAATCTTTGCCAACATTTTGAAAATTTGCCACCTTCTTTTGTCTTCATTATCTTGGTGAAATTTGCAATCATTCTTTTAAGAATCAAATGACAAGTTTAGTCTTTTTTTCCACTTTTTGAATTATTAGTCCAACTCCATCTTTTAAATGTCAGTAAAACTGGTAAAAATAATTTATTAGGTGGCAAACACATTTTGAAAAGAATATCTCTTGATATTTAGGCCCTGTACGAGGATAATTCATCCAAGTAGCTGGATTCATATAGTCATTTTTTATCTTCTTGAACTATGAGGCTATCAATATCAATCACATAGCAATCATCACCATTATCAGTATTTTAAGAGTAGTTTGAATCTGAGTCTGATTAAGTCTTTTTTGAAGAAGTTTCAGCAAGATTGGCAATCTTTTCTGAAATATAGTTAATTCTTCTAGAGTTTTACATTGCGAAAGTATAGCTAATAATCTTGATTTTTCAATTAATCAGCTTGTTTTTCTTGATCTTTCTTTGAGATTTTTGGAATTCCCAAATTTCTTTAGTCTTGAATCCATAAGTTTACTGCTTTGGGACGACAATTTGTTTCATGGAATTTTGACCACCATTTCATTTTGAATCTTCTTAAAATCTTTTTAATAATATATTATTGTTCAACTTGAGCAACAATCAAATCCCAGCAAAATATCCAGGATACATTGAGATTCGTTGCAATTTGAAAAAAAAAATTTCTTGAGGCTGAGAAAATATTTTTGTCTCTTTTTTGAAGTGTTCATATTCTTGACGAGTAAGACTGGGCAAAATCTGTTGATATATGAATTCCAATTTGTTGGCTATTACTTATCAAATCTTGCTCTGTATTCTCGTCAAGACCAAAATAAATTAACCAAGTTTGAAACCATTTTGAAAAATTAGGATTACAAGATTGGTGGAACAATATAAACCAAGAATGAGCCACTGGTCAAAAATAAAATACACTGAATCAAGTAGTTTTATAATCAAGATAATTGAAACGTTCAAAAATTTACCATTTGGCAAATTCATATATTTTTCTTCCTAGGGGTTTTGTTCCCAGTCTTCATAAGACCACAAACCCTTTGAATTGAAATCTTTGAAAAATCTGGATTTTGAGAGTTTGGAGTGTGAGTGATAATGGCCGATTTTATTTTTGTAAGGATAGTCTCATAAAACTCACGACTCTTTTTTATGTTGTTTGGAATGTAATAAAAATTTGGAAGAAAAATATCCGTGAGACATTCTTCAAGGGAATATCTTTGATTCCAGGAACTGGATATTGAACATTTTTGGTAAATTATTGAAAAGCTTTTGGAGGGTTAATTTCTGGAAGTTTTTCAGATCCTGTTTAAAAAACTTTTTTAAAATTGGTTGTTTTTGACTCATTGGGGTTACTTTGATTTGGATAGGGATTCAATTTTGAAGCAAGAGATGTATTTTGAGAAGGGAAAGATCCATCAAAATTTGAAATATAATCATCAATAGAAAGAAGAGGAATATTTGCCTTCTTTTTATTTTTTCTCTCAACTTTTGAAAATTCGATTTCTCTTTTTCTTTCAAGATTGTATAAACTCTCCTGTAAGAAAGTCTGCAAAATAGTTTGATTTCCTTTGTATATATAATATTTTGAAATCAAAACATGACAAAATAGCTTGACATCTAACAAAAATTTGTTTTAAAACAAGATTTTTAAAGTCTTTTTGCAAAACATCTTTATGCTTTGCAACCAGTTTTTAAAATGAATTCTTAATTAATTAAATCACCTTGAAATTTTGAAATACGCAGTACAATAGATAAAACTTCCTTTTTGATAGTTGAACAGTTCTTTTGAAGGTCGATCCACACATCACTGTGAAACCTAACCAATTGTTATTGATTCGATTCTTTTGGAGTTTGCTTTAACATTCCAACAAAGCCTAAATTAGAGGCATCAGTTTCAACAATAATGGAGGCAGTAGGATCAAGAATTGATAGACATGAAATATTTTTGATAGCTTTTTTGACATTTTGGATAGCAATAGTATGGTCGTGACTCCATAGGTCCGAGTTCTATGTAATCTTTTGAAAATAGGGGCACAAATCAATCTCATCTTTTTGATAAAGTCTCCAACATAATTGACACAATCAAGAAATCTTTGAAGAGAAGATTTGCCTAAGATTTCATCAGAAAAATTTTCAGTAAAATCTAGACATTTCTGAATTGGAATAATTGTGCCTAATTGAATATTGTGACCTGAGAATTGGATTTTTGTTTGATATAAAACAATCTTTTTAGTAAAAACGGTGAAACCATTTTTCTTGATAATGTGTATAAAAGTATTTATGTGTTTGAAATGTTGTTCTATATTTTCAAAAAATATAAGAACATCATCTATATAAACAACAATGAAATTTGAAAAAGGATTAAAATTATCATTCATAATTTTTTGAAATTCAGAAGGGACATTTTTGAGCCTGAATGGTATAATGTTCCATTCATATTGATCAAAAGAAACATTGAAAGCAGTTTTGTAACGATCTTCTTCTTTAATTTGAATTTGCCAAAATCCTGATTTCATATCAAATTTTGAAAAGATAATTTCTTTGAATAGTCTATTCAAAAGATCTTTGTTTTGAGGAAGTGGATAACGAATCCATTGAAGAGCAGTATTAAGAGGCTTATAATTGATTACAAGACGTAGAGCACCTCGTTCAATTTCAGCCGAATTATTAACATAGAAAGCTAAGCAACTCCAAGGAGACTAGCTTGGACGAAATAAACCTTTGCCAAGTAAATCTTTAATTTCCTTGACACAAAAGGTCTAACAATTCTTTGTTCATTTGAGTAGGATGAGATTTCGTTGAAATATTTGATTAATGAAAATTAGTATTGTAGGGAAGAGAAACAACATATTTATTTCTATTCCAAATGCTATATCCCAAAAACCATTTGGAATAATTGAACAAATTTCCTTTTCAAATTGTTTTTGAAAATTTGAAAATTTTTCAAGGATTGAAGAGTTTAATAATTGTTCTTCAATTCTCTTAAATTTAATTTCTTCTTTAAGAAATTGAATATGATTTTTCTTCAAGTTAACATTTTTAACTATTTTTGAAATAGCTGCTTCTTTTAAAGAATTTACATCCTTATAAGAAGGAGGGTTTGTAAATTTGAAAAATATTTGCAGTTAAACCTTTTTAATCAACTTGAAAAGGATAAAGTTGAACTATGAAAGGAGTGCCAAGAATAACTTCTCGATCTAAATCTTTTACAAGATAAATTCTATTTTTGAAACAAATATTTGAATTACAAACATGGACTTTTGAAAGTTTATAATTAATATTGAGTCTCTTGCCACTGGCACCATAAAGATGTTCAGTAGTTTTTTTAAAATAATTTGTAGGGATAACCCGTTCCATGATACAATTTTGATCAGTTCCTGAATCAATAAGGACTCAGGAAGTATATTTGAATTCTTTATTGACTACAATAGTCATATTGCAGTACCATTTTTCGTTTCCAGATGGAGATTGAGAAATTTTTAATAAAGATTCAAAAGAGGAACAAGAAGAGGATGAAGATTTTAATTTAGAGAATTTAGAGCATTTTGATTTGGAATTTATTTTTGAATAATATTCATTATTCAAATCTTTTGCTTTAAGAATAATAACTTCCATTTTGATTTCTTTCATTTGATTTTCTAGATTAGAAATTTGAGATTTCATACTCTTAATTTCAAACTTTAAATCTGGAATAGAAACATTCGAGGAGGTTTTAGTTTTAAATCTATTTAATATGTTTTGCATATTAATATCTTCAACTGGAGGATTTGAACTTGAAGGAAGAAGAGAGCTAAATTTCATTTTTAACTTTGGATCATCAATTTTGACAATAATTTCTTGAATAATCTCTTGTTTATTAGATAAGACATTTATAGATTTACAATCACAAATTTTTTTTTATCATTAATTGAAGAAGAAGATTGAATTGAAGTTTCCGTTTCATAATCTTCTTGTTCTTGAAATATTCGTTCTAATTATGAGTTAGACTCGTTATTAGAACTGCTTAGAGTTAATAAGATTGAGAAGTTCAAATTTAATTTCTTCATCAGTTTGAAGACTATTAATCTTTCCCTTCAAAGGGCGTTTATTTGAATAATGACAC
Source organism: Olea europaea var. sylvestris (assembly GCF_002742605.1). Lineage (NCBI taxonomy): Eukaryota > Viridiplantae > Streptophyta > Magnoliopsida > Lamiales > Oleaceae > Olea > Olea europaea. The sequence continues at coordinate 54,303 of NW_019263560.1, read as the reverse complement.
GTTTGTTTGCATTTCCAACAGGTTACATTCATATTTTTGAAATTTTTTTCTTTTTGAATTATCTTTAAAATTATTTTTTTGAAATTCTCTTTTTTGAAGCGATTTTTTCTTATAAAAATTTTTCTTTTTATTTTTTGAAGAAGGAGGAAGAATTTTCTCAAAACTATATTATTCACAGAATGATCCTAATTCTTTACGATTTTCAATTTTTACTGATTTTACTTTGGCTTTGAGTTTCATAGCATTAGATAACTCTAATCCTGTTTTATTAATAATATTGATAATCTCACCATAAGTAAGATCTTGAAGATTTCTTTATTCATAAAGAATCGCATTTCTAACTTTCTCGGCAAATAGCTTTGGAAGTCTAGGAATGAATTTTTCTTTTCAATAGGATTGTTGACACTCTTCTCGTAACATAATACGAGACAAGAACATATCCTTATACCTTGGAAATTTTGAAGTTTTGGACATCTTAAATTTATTAAAATATCATATTGAATTTGTAATAAAATTGTAGGGGTTCCAATGAAATGTTTAATAATAGTACAAACTAAAACATTGTAACTATCATTAATTTCTTGGCCATCTTGAGTTCTAATAATATTTCCTGTATCGTCTCTTTTGACATCGTTAATTATTGAATCTCTTTCAACTTGAGATAAATCATTAATCCACCATCGATCAAGCTGTCTAGTGAAACCAATAATGATATTATTGATGGCGTTGGTAACACTGATACCTTTGCCTATGTATGTTTTGTAACACATAGTCATGGCTTCAATAATATTGATAATCTGATATTTAGTGAGACCATCGAGATTCCACTCGTCACTAGTTGCACTATCATAAATCTTTTGAGGTTTTGCTTTTTCTTCAAAAAGCAAATTGGGGTATATAAATTTTGGATAATATGTTGGAAGATTTTTTAATTTATTGATAGAATAAAACTTTCATCTATGAATTGGTTTTCAATTTCATCAATTGTATTAATATTCTTTTGAACAGATAAATTTTTCAATTTAAAAGAGAGTTCTCTAAGAACATTAGATTCTATTTTTAATTTTGAAGTTTCTGCCTTTTCAAATTGAGGTAATAAATCATATGGATGAAAGATAGTGGCTTTAGAATTGAAAGAATTTTTCTCATCGCTTTCTTTTAACTCTTTTTTAAAGTTTTTAGAAGTTACTTTGAATTCAGAATTTATTTCAATTCTGTTAGGTTGAGAACACAAAGATTGAAGAGCAATGTTGGTATAATTGTTCTGAGCTTGAATATTTTTGATGTCTTTAGCAACAACCTGAGAATCATCAAATCGTTCTTTAGTTATCCTTTTGAGATGAGAGGGAAGAATTTCAGTATTTCCATGAGAAATCATAATTTCTTGCATAGGAGGATGTGAAGATTGAGTCGTATCACCATCTGGTATTTTCCAAGTCTTTTTTGAAATAGTAGTAGTAAGAATTTTTGATTTAGTGGGTTTTTAACCAAAAACTTTGAAATGAGCCCACTCATAAAAACTTAAATCTTTTGGAAATTCATAAAATTCTTTCCAGTATAATTCTATTTCCTCTTTTGAAAAACTTTTACGAAGTTATCTTCTAAAATTTTTTACTATTGGATCTTGATCAGTTTTAAATTCATTTCTTCCATTAATTCTAGAAGAAATAACATTACATTGATCACCAAGGGCTACTGAAGGTGGTACCATATCAGATAAAGTTGGAGATCCTGGTTGTTCAGAATCTTCATCTTTTCTTTACTATCATATTGAGGTTTTGGAATAGTTGGATTGAAAGCAACACCAGTCAAAGATGATGTTGAAAATCGAGAAGATTGAAAGGAATTTCTAGGTTTTCTTCAAATTTTGTAGAATAAGATCTTTGAAGCCTAGAAGAAGATCCTTTAAAAATCATTTTGACATTTTCATTAGGAAAAGTAATAATTTGACTAGGAACAAGAATATGATTTTGAACATTCTCAAAATTCTATTCTAGTCCTCTTGATTGAAGATTCCAAGGAATTCTTTTGGGAATCATTGTCTTTGAATGAAAAGGATTTGCTTCAACCAAAAGACTCACATCTTTTGGAGATGAATGAACAGCTCCTATATTGAGTTGAGTAATCATGAGCTTGTAATATATTCTATAATATACTACAACAAAAGCATTCGATCTATCATCAAAATCGAGATTTTGGGTTTGAATATGAAGATTAAGAGCATTTAGTATTGCTCCATTTGAAAGATTGATAGAAAAATCCGGATAAGAGTTTGAATAAATAGGACATCTTTCAAGATTTGTTTCTCGAACAGATAATAATGAATTTTTAAATTTGAGAAATTTCTTATCTCTAAGAGTTTAGAAAATAGTATTATCAAGACCAAGTTGAAATAATGGCTTTACAGTATTTGAACCAATCCTATATGGAGATATTTAAATTTCTTCCGATGTAATTCAATAGATTCTTTAGATAATAAATTTTAAAAAGAATTTTAACTTTTAATTGGAATTGTTTGTTCAAAAGTTTTGATAACATAATTTTGAGAAAAATCAAACTTTCTTATTTCATAGAAAGTGTTTTTTCTATGTTCGGAATAGTCCAATTTTGAAGTTTTTGCTCAATTTGTGCAATTTGAAGTTCATGTTGATTAAAATAATTTTAGTTAATTATGTCTTCTATTTTTAACTGGTTTAGTAGATCTAGTAATAGATTTGAAAATAATATATATATATATCACTTATCGTACTTGATAAAGATGACTTTATAGAGGCATTAAACATTATATCTATTGTTATGATGAGAGGTGAACGACTTGTGAATATTGTGAGAGCATTGCATTATACTAAAAATCGCTTGCTATTGGCTATTCCTGAGAAAGTGAAGAAAGCTATCTTCGATGATAAATACGAAGAAGAAGATGATGATGGTAGCATGTGTGTGCATTTATCTTTGCCAAGCTAAATAAAAGAAGAGTTGAAGCTCAAATAAATTTAGATATGGAGGATATCTTCATTGTGAACAACTTGAGGATTAAACAACTAAATAAAAAAGAACATATAAAAATTGAGAAATTAATCATGACAAATCTAGATGAATTAGTGGCATTCAAAGAAAACGAAATTAGCATGCAACATCTAACTTCATAGATTTTGTAATTAAAGTCGAAGGAGACTGAAGTATTATTAGTTGAGTTTGAATAGGGTAATTTAGTCAATTCTTACCATAAAAGAGGAAAAAGTAAGATTTTGAAGGATGCGTGAAGTGTGGTGCAAAGATAATTTAAGCTAGCTAAGCAAGACCTCCAAAATCCTTAAAGTGACAGGAAAAATAATTGCCAAAAGTTGAGTTTGAGATTATAAATTAAGCCCCCGTTCCGCCCCCATTAAATTACATTCTATTACATTTTATTTATCTATCTCCTATTTTTAACCACATAATCTTCCATAAAATAATATTACACGTAAATCCAAAATATTTCTTTCTTTTTCAACCACTAATCTAAAAAAAATAATAATATTCCTCTCATTTTCATTGCCAAAAAATAGGGGCCAAACAGGGGCTATGAACTAATGGGAGGCAACCAAATTTTTTAAAATTAAACTTTAAATTTTTTGTTATGCGTTGCATAGAGAATTTAGTATTGCATTTTAAACATAGCACGTTCCCCAATTTTTCTTAAAAAAAAAGAACAAGGTTGATAGCGGTTCACTAATGGACCCTTTTTATTGAGAGTTTGCAAACTGCTGTCAATCGAAAAATTGAAAAAAAATTAACGTAAGATTTTCTTTTTCTTTTCTTTTCTTTCTTCTTTTATTTATATTATAATCAGAAAAATTTAAAATTTGAAAATTATTTTACAAAATGAAATTCTTTTCTTTTACAAAAATGAAAAAGAATATTAAATTAAAATTTTATTTTATAAAAAATAATATAAAATAAAATAAAAAGTAAATTTTTAAAGGTATTACTAGATTACAATCATTATTCCAATTTTAATTAGCATAAACTCACGTATGAGTGTATTTGTAATATTTTTCAAGATCCCTTTCAAGTATGATGGAAATAATCTGCAAAAAAAAAATAAAATAAATAATAATAATAATAAATAAAGAAAATGACATTAAAGGAAAAATAAAGGACCAAGTGTTAAAAGAAAAATATTGTATACACGGAAAGTGTTGCTAACCCTCTTTAAGCCTATTTTGTGAACATATTGAGGACAATGTATATTTTAAGTTCGGAACCACCCACCCAAAAAATAAATATTGAAACACTTAAAGAAAAATTAAAAAATATTTGCTTATTACTTTATGAGTGCTAGTATGAGTTGGATGGCTTTGCCAGCTAATTGAAAAGAATTTGAAATTATCTATTTCATAAATTGTGACTAGATGATGTAATTTTATTCAGTTTTTGATACTTATTCAGGTTAAATCGTATTATTTTGAGCATAATAATAATGATAATTACTATGCATTTTTGGATTGATTATATTGATATAATAGATATTACTTTTGAACTTAAGAAGACGAACCGAGATCATAATTAAAAATATAACCACTTAACCGATATAAAAGAATAGTTTGGAAGTGGTTGATCCGGTGTTGGAGACTATTTTGATGTGTGTGATTTCGTGCATGTAAATATATGTATGGAATATTTTTGGTTAACAAGTAGAAGTTAGGAAATAACTATATAATAGGGTTTTGATTTTAATTACTTGTTCAAAAAAAAAAAAATGTATCTTAATAGCTGTGGCACGTAGGAAAAAAGTTACCTACATTGTTGTGTGAAGTTGGTCTTGGATAATATGACCTTATTTATAACCAATGTTTAGAGCAGTGTGTTGAAGCAGCTGGCAAAAAAACTACAAACACTATTTTTGTCCGAATAAGCCTTGGATACTTAATTTGAATTCCAGGCTTTTGGTGAGAGTTATTATGCTAGTTGGAAGGTTAAAGGTCGAGACATTCAAATATAGGGAGAATCACCACATATTGAAATAGTGACTTTCATTGGTAAAACCTAATCAAATACGAGCGAAAAAGGAAAGAGTATTGTGTAAAAAACCTTAAAATATCGACATCTAGATATGTTATTGAAAAATAAGCTTGAAGGTATGTAACCTTCCAGAGAGAGAGAAAATATCTGACTATTAAGGATCGAACAATAATCCACTTAAAATTTCATGCTGATTAGATTGATTATACATACACACACATTGATGAAGCATAGAATTAATAAAGAATTAGTTTAGTTGCATTATGTATGAACTTTTTATGAACTCGCAAACGATTTCAATACTTAATACGTGTTTGACAAAGTCATCTAATGAAGTTATATATATTTTTGGTTTGCTTGTGTGTTTAATAGATAGTCTTGTTCGAGATTAAAAGTTAAAGTTTAGGAGTATTTAGTAAATGTAATTATTCGGGCTTCTATTCTTATTTAGTTATATATGAATTGGACGATTATCTACTTAATTTGTGCAAATTATTCTAATTACTGAAAAAAATTTCCAAAATTGGATATATTGAAGTTGATTCAATGCAATTGAAGATTAATCGGATTGCAAATGATCAACTAGAAGTATTAATGGAGGATACGATAAAAATTCATGAGTTTTGATAGTTATATTTGACATTTGAAAAGTTTGGGAGATTAAATTGTAAATTTCCGAAACTTGCATCTGATCAAAATGATTTAATTACAAATATTAGAATATGAAGGACTAAAGTTACATTAAAAATTAGACCAATTGTAAGACGGTATTGCATTTTATTTATTTATTTATTTTTTTTTTTGGGTTTCTATCACACACTGTGGAATTCAAGTTGAATAAGAAATTTGTCTAAATCTTATTATATAAAAATATACGTCTTAGTCCGACAATTGAAATAAGGCTTGTAGTGTTTCATTATACACATATGCAAGTCGAACCTTGGGAATTTATTGTACAAATATTATACAAACCAAAGACGTATCTTGAAATAAAAGTACCAATAACAAGAAGAGAGAGCTCAAAAAGAGGAAGAATTAAGGCTAGGGTTTCAAGATTTTTATAAGAAGAAGGCGTAATTTTAGTGTAATATTTTCATCTTTTCATTTTTACTTAAACTCGGCAATGTATTTTAATTCCTTCTTGTATTTTTCTTCTCTAATAATGTGTATTAAGTAATTATTTTAGGATAAATGATTGTAACCTAGTTTGAACCTTAATTTTAATTAAAAAAATTTTAAAACCTTCAATTGATTTTTGAATTATTTTTACTTCTATTTTAAATGTTTTCGATCAATTGGCCACTAATTCATTGATTTGTAAGTGATAATTACGAAGATAGCCGAACAATGTTTAAACCACATAATAAAAGTTGGTAATTAGTATGAAATTGTAGAGATACATTTTTTAGTTAGCGCACCGCTTACATATATATCCTTAGAGATTTAATACATTTAATTTAGGTTTATCTAGATTCACACAAAGATATGAAATTAAATTAGTTAAACAAAATCAATTTGAACTTGAAAGAGGTAAATTGATTAAGGGGATAGCTATTGACCCCAATTTTCTTAGAGATAACGTGGCCAACATGTAAATACTCATTCCATCTTGTGCACAGTAATGAATTGTTAGTTACTCGTGATCTTTTTGGTGGTGGTGGAGGCGGCCATGAGCACTCTGACAGTCAAGTCTGTTGACAGTGAAGAAAAAAAGAAAACAACACGTCAATTTCAAGATAATGAAGCAAAGTGTAAGTTTATGTGTAAAGATTGCATTAGCTTTTAAATGTAAATAAGTGTGAGTATTTATAGGGGAAGAGGTGGATTTGGTATCATTGTATGAAGGGACAAGTGGCTGCATCTGCTAGCCAAGGCATCTCTACCTAGGTGTCAATCAATTAGTCCCTAGGTAGATAAACATTTAATGCTCCCTAATGAGTGGATTTTGTGACTTGTCCTTTTGGCGTCTACTATACAAATATCACATCAATCAATCGTGTGGATTTTATTTTAACTAGGTCTTTGTATAAAAGATTCTAGATTTAATATAGACTAGGCAAAGTGATATCACTCCAACTGCGACATTCCACCTCTTACCACTTCGGAATATACCCTTTCGAAAATATCACATTGGGGCCTCGACCTATCCCATAGATGCGCTAGTGGACTACCCTACCTCAGCACTTCGACGATGCGTGGTGATGTGGAGCATGGGCCTTATCGACTTGCTTAGTTGGTTGTCACGTTGGCAATGATTTGGAACATCTATAAGAGGAGTAACAATAGTCCTCTAAGTCCATGTATAATATTTATATAATGCCTGAACTTTTAATATGGAGATGTGATGTATTAGCTCGAAATATTTTACTTCAATTGGGCATTTATAAAATTATTGGAATTAATTTTTAAATTTTCGATTGGAAACCCTATAGTCCCCCAAGTTCATATATAGATATTTATATAATGCATGGACTTTCAGTCCTTGCTTGAGGACGAGGTTCTAAATGATATCCATTTTGAGAAAAGTTTTGAAGGTGGAGGTGCAGTCTTTGCTTGAAGATGAGGCTCTAAATTATAGCAACCTTGAGAAACGCTGTGAAGGCAGAGAGATGGTCCTTGCTTGAGGATGAGGCTTTGGATGATAGCAACTTTAAGAAAAGTTACGAAGGCTGAGACGAGGTACATCAGGATTTCGAACGTTGGGACATTGACTGCGAGGTTCTAAGCTAATGAGAAATTTCATTGGTTGTGTGTCAATGATTTGAAAGCTATTTTAGATTTCCAAGAAAACTGGCTAAAGCATTGACTACCTCCAACGCATGCTTCTTTTAGGTCATTGGTGCTAATCTGGCGTAATATGGTTGAAGTTTGAGAGGAAGAGCTTCATGCCAGTTTTATGTACACTACTTTATCTTGGGCATCTAATTTGTTTGGCATTTAACCTCAGCGGTGTAGATTGATCGACGAATGGAAGATCAAGCTCACTTTGTAATTTGATCTAACGGGTGAGGCTTGATATTTTAGCCTATAAAAGGTTGCTTCTTCATTTGTTTTGAACTTTCAAAAAATTGAAAATGCACGAACACTTTGCAAAAACCAATCTTCGAGAATATTGTTCCAGTTTTTGACAACATTGCTCACTTTCAAGCTGTTTATTACCTTAGCAATAATTGTGTATAGGTAAATTTTTTGAAACCCCTTGAATTTCTACCTCTTTTTGTGTTTTCTGTGAGAAATGGTTGATTCTAGGATTTCTGATGAGACAGCTGAAGATAGGTTGGCCTTGGTAGCCTCTGTCTGAGCGAACCCATAGCCTTATCGTTTAACTTGGTATCGAAGGTCGTAATAGGTAGGAAAAATGATATGAAAAGACCTGATAGCCTAATAGAAACCTCGATTCATTAAGGGGCATCAGATTGCCCTCTAGGATAAAAACCTCAGGCTTCGTGAAACTTAGAGAAGATTATAGGATACTAGACAATATAGGGTTGTATTGCCAGACCCTGATGAGCATACGTGTTACTCGAGGTAGGGATGTGTTGCTGATAGTGAGGCCGTTTTCAAAGCTAGCCTCAGATTGCCATTACATCCATTTCTTCACTTTGCAAGTGAGGACATATGGCCTTGCGTTGACCCAATTGAACCCGAACATATGAAGTTAGATGGTGGAGTCTTGGATGTTGTGGTGGGAGGTATCTTACGGGGTAGACATGCCTTTTTATGTTTTTCAGACCTTATACATGCCTAACGTTACATCGAAGGTGCTTAGACTAGTAGGTGGTATTATTTGACTTCCTGTGGTTCATATTCCATTTGTGATTGACCGCCAACCTCCATCAAGGATTGGAAGAGCTCTTGGTGCTTGACTTCAGGGAGATAAGGTACAATGGAGGGTGATCGTCTGACGCCTATGACAGTCCCCACCAAATTCTCCACATATAATGAGTTTCTTAGGAGTTGAAATTTAATCTTTTTATTGGTTTTGCTTCATTCTTTAATTGTTTTACATTTTATTTACGGATTCATTCCCTCGGCATGAGCTTTCGATCGAGGACTTTGATATGATCTATATCATATATTAGCTTCCCTAGCATGAGAAAGATCGCATTTTGAGTTGCACATGAGAGAGGTATTGTTCGAGGTGCTGAAACTGATAAGGATTCCCACCAATGGCTTGCTCTTCTGATTTGTATAAACGCAACACACAATACTTTTTGATTTTTTGGACAAGAGATGTGTCGAAAGATCTTCTCAATAGTACGCAACCACTTCTCAGCTACCAGAGGGTCCTTCCCGCCATCAAAGATAGGGAATCAATATCTATTAAATTGTTCTACCGTCAAAATGGCGATGTAGTCGGGTATGTTGGTGGCACTGATAGTGCTTGGAGAACTGGAAGAGCTTGAGGTGCTGGAGGTGTAGCCTCAGTAGCCAAGGCCTGTTTCAACTCATCAATTTCCCGCCTTAACTCCCTAATTGTTCTCGATTTAACTTGTAAAATTTAGTAGAAATACAAACTTTGGTTATTTGTGTCAACGTCAATTTTGCAAAGCGAACCGATTATCAGGACTCTCAGGGTTTGATGACCCCTTTCAAGTGTCGTAAATCATCTCTTCATAGCTTATTTGGACCACCAAATGTTGTTTCCATTTTCTCAGGAAGCAACACAATAATAAATCTAATACAAATCGAAAACAAATAATTTTACTTTACATACAAAAGAGCCGGAACACCCTACCTTAAATGCTAAGAGTTTGAACACCATTTTGCATTCGATTTGTAATATGATGCAGCGTCCTCCTAGCCTTTCTTTTAGGAAATTTTAAAATTTCAAAGTGCCTTATATCTATGGGAAATAGGGCAAAACAATTTTATGGATAAGTATGATAGTTTAGGAGAGAAAACGTGGCTTTAGAGGTTATAGAAGATTATTGTTTTTCAAATACATAACAATGATGATGATTGGCAGGAATCGAAATGGGATTAAAAACAATGGTAAGTGGAATATTAATTATGTGTATAAATGGTTGAGTTATGAATGTACGGGTTACTTTTTCAAATGAAATGACAATTTTTTTTTTCCTTTTTTTAATTAGTATAATGGGCATTAAGTGATTATTACAGTTATGACACTCAGTGGTTGATCCAAATGGAATGATTAGTGGAAGAAAAGTCAAATTTAAGGATGATAAAAATATAAACGTGAATGCATTAGCGGATGAAAACTGTGAGTGAGAAGAAATAAATATAATGGATGAATTTTGGGGTTGTTTGATACAACATAATCTGTTTATCTATTTTTTTTTAAAAATTTATGCACTTAATATATAAGAAACAATTAATATAAAGTATGTCGTCACAAATCACATAACCAAAATAAATAAATAAATAAATAAAATAAATAAATAAAAACAATTTGTCGTTTAATAAAAACTTGATACATAACCAATTATTATTATTATTTTTAAACAAAAAGGACAAGTGCGCAAAACTTTACTATCGCGACCAAATATTTAATTTGAACTCTTAAGAAGGGTTGTATCGACATAATGATATAACACAAATTATTATTGAGTTCTACAAGAAAATTTTCTTTTTAAATGACACGATGTTTTTTTCTCGATCGCTACAAACACAGGGAAGCAGTGGTGATGGGCGATGTTAGTGATGTGGTAGTGGCGGCGTGTGACAGTTGTTGTATAGGTATGATTGTGGTTTGGGGAAAGGGGAATGGGAATACTTAATTTTTGAAAGAAAAAAATTCTTACGTCTAATTTTTGAAAGAACGAGTTGAAAAGTAAGTAGACTAATTTCCCACTTTTGAGAAGGTAGCCAAAACTCAATAATTGAAGCTAGAATTTCAAAACATAACCCTTTTTTATTTCGATTTATGCCTCGTTTGGCTTTCATTTTTTGAAAATAAAAATGAGTGGAATAATTTATTTTTTTAAAAAAATAAGTGGTTAAAAAAAAGAAATTTTTTTTTGATTTACGTGTAATATTATTTTATAAAAAATTGTGTGATTAAAAATAAGAGAGAAAAATAAAATTTAATTTAATGAGTACCAAACGAGTACTTAGCACATTTGATTATTTGTTTTTCAATGTGATCCAGGCAAGACAAGTCTTTGATATCAAGTGGATCAGCATCCACACAGGCGGCTCTGTGATATACTGGCCCAACAAAATGGGGTTGTGTAGGGCCTTCTTATTCGAGCATTCTTCTAAGGCCCAACCGGATTTCTTTCCTTTTTAACTGATCGTGTCTTTGCGTTCCTGAAACGAGTTTCTGCTTGGCGCAAGACGGCGTTGGGCGGAGATGGCAATGGAAGGAAAGGCTCAGTTCGATGGTTCAGAGATAGAGTATGTGAGCTATAACGGGGAGCATCACCTGCCATTGATTATGAATCTGGTTGACCAGGAGCTGAGCGAACCCTATTCCATTTTCACTTATCGCTACTTCGTCTATCTCTGGCCCCAACTCTCTTTCCTCGTCAGTAACTCCTCTACTGCTATCATTATTGTTTTATTCTCTCTTGATCCTTCATTACTGATTGAGTAGTTGTTGAATAATGTTGGCTTGTTGTATAATATGTGTATCTGATGAAGGCATTTCACAAGGGAAAATGCGTTGGCACTGTAGTGTGCAAGATGGGAGAGCATCGCAATACTTTCAGAGGTTACATCGCTATGCTTGTCGTTCTCAATTCTTACAGGGGCAGAGGTATTGGTGAGTCTCTTATCCCTAACTCTTCCAATTTTTATATTCACTAGAATTTATGTAACGATTCTTGTTGGAAATCACTAGTTTTGATTCTTATAATTATTCTTCAGAAAGTTATAAGCCTAATCGATTCTCCCGAATACAACCTATTCACTTAGAGGCAGAGGTATCTGTGTGTGCGCCTTCTCTCGTAAAAGAAGCTGGCTTATATCTGTTGCATCACTACTAAACTGCCGAAATAAGCCAAAAAATGCCATTTTTTGGCATCCATGTGTCATTTAAGCCAAGGCAATAAGTTTTTAATCCGGACATTATTGGTTCAAAATCCTATTTTATCTCTTCCCCTCTGTAGACAGCAAGCCGAATCATGGTGATAACATTACAACTGCTTACTTATAAATTAGGTGCCTCAACACTGTATTGGTCATATAGATAGATAATAGGCGTCTGTTTACCATACTATGCACTTGTAAGGAATAATTTTGAGACAAACTACAATGGAAGTATGTCTATGTTTCCAAAGAACTGTCAGTGAAATTCATTTGTAGTTCTTTCCATTTTATAGAAAGTACTTGAAGAGTTAGATGTTCTTTTTTTCTGTTTTCAGCTACAGAACTTGTTACCAGATCAATTAAAGTGATGATGGAATCAGGTTGTGAAGAGGTATATCATTGAAACTGATGCATTGAGTTTTGGATTGTCGCTAGGTGTTTATTACTTGAATCGAGCATTCTAAATTGCTCCATATTTACTTTATTTTAACAACCAATGAAAATTATGCCTATGTTTGGCCCCAATTTTTTTAATAACTCATTTTTCTAAAATTCATTTTCAACCACACATTCTCATAAAATAATTCTACACATGAAGTCTAAACTTTTCCTTATTTTTTTAACCACACATTCTCGAAAAAAATCATTACTTCAAACCACATTTGCACTGGTAGGCAGTAGCCAAAGACTCTTCTTTGGCCATTCCGTGATAATTTGTTTCATGGAACTAGGGAATGCATGTGCCCATGACAGCTCATGAGTTACTCCTTTGTATCGGAATCAATGATAATTGAGTAATCTTCCAAATTAGAATTAGGATCCACAATATACAATTCATATGAAATCATGTTGGCATTTTTTTGTACTTTGTTTCCTTTTCTTTTTATATTGTTCTAAAGCATAATATGTTGTTATGTTCCTTTGGTACTTCCTTTCTTTTTAGCTTGAGAATAATGCAAAACTGTTATTATGTTAGTCAAGCTTGAAGTTCTATTATTTTTGTCACCACAATGGCTAGAGGCTAGACACTTCAATCCGCTTAGGAATGCGATAACTATGCTGGTTTAGAATGAACATTTTAGCTAGTAAAATGCCCTGCAATGGGAAATGGCAAGTGTCTGATAACAATTTTATCAATCTATACAAAAATTTTCCAAAGTGTACCTGTACCGATGGCTGAATTCTATAGAAAACAGAGCATAGGAAGACTGGAAATTCGAATCATACCAAATAAGGAGAAGAGCTGAATTGATTGAAAATAATCTCCTATCCATAATTAGAGTTGTGTAGTATATCAATTGATTTCCTTCTAGTTTTAGGAGATAGAACTTTCCTTTTTTACAGCTTCCTTTGCATTATAAATTGCAACTCTTTACAGTGTACAATTATCGAGAAATAATAGATTCAATTTCTCTTCATGGTATTAGAGCTAGATTATTTCCTAACCTAACTAAAACATGGCCGAAGCAGCCACGAATAATAGAGGCTCTATGACATCTGAATCTAAATCTGAAGTCACGTCTGCCTTTAGTACAGGAGGAATGGAAAATTTTGTTCTTCTAACTCACGATAGAAATAGTGAATGGGAAGAATTTTCGAGAATGGGCACAATCGATGAAACTAATGGTTGATGGAAAGGGAAAACTTGGTTACCTAAGTGGGGAAATCAAGATGCCTGCCTCAACCAACATTGCTCTCCTTCAAAAATGGAAGACGGAGAAGTCGTTGGTGACTGCCTTGCCTGTTAATTCCATGGAGGCCTACTCACTCCTTCACTTTCCAGTTGCCTTGCCTGTTAATTCCATGGAGCTTGCTATAAAAAAAAAAAAAACATATTTGTTCCTTCCAATTGCAAAAGACATCTGAGAGGCTGTAAAAGAGATGTATTCAGATTCAGAAACCTCATCTAAAATTTTCGAAATCAAATTGAAATTGTGGCAAGAATTGGACCTGAGTTTGGAAGAAGAGTGGAAGTGTGCTGAAATAGCCACAAAGAAACTGGAAAGTGAAAGAGTGAGTAGGCCTCCATCGCAATCTCGATGATGTTCATAGTTGGATCCTTGGCCGATGACCTCTTTCCTTGTCAGGGGAAGTCTTTGCGAAGGTGAGGCAAGAAGAGGACCAGAGGAAGATCATGCTGAATGACTGATGCGTATGGAGCTCCAACAGAGGCGTTTGAGCTGAGTTCTAAAAGGTTTTGGCTGCCTAATGATGGGCTAACTAATGGAGGTAATGGGCTAATGGCTAGGTCTAATAGTGGAATGGGCTTGAATCATGGTCCAAATATGATCTTGGGATGATGAGAGTATATTCTAAAGGTGTAGCAATCGGGCTAATTCCAAACCAACGAGGTTGACCGTGGTGTGAGCATTGTAAAAAATCAGGACACAAAGAAGATATGTGTTTGGATATACAGGAAAAATCGAGCAATTGGAAACCGAGGCAAAATAGTAAAACTTGTAGATACCAAGCTTTATTGACTACCAAACAGGAAAATCCGAGTCAAGTAGTGCTTTCAATTTCGAACAGATGAAGCAACTCTACAAAATGTTTTCTAGCTTTCAATCATCGAGTCGAACCTTTACAAATAACCCTTTTAGCTCACCAGCTTATAGAGGTAATTTTTGAGAGCCTTACAAATCACCAATCTAAAACTCCTTGGATTTTTGACTCATGAGCATCTGATTACATGATTGATTTCCACCACCTATTCTTTTCATACATCTCTTGTGCTGGCAATCTGAAAGGTAGAATTGTAGATGGTTCACTGTTATCAATCGCAAGAAAAAGGTGTATTAAAAATTCTGATTTTATAACTTTAGAATCCTTCATGTTCAAAAGTTATCATGCAATTTACTTTCTATAAGCCATTTGACAAAAAAATCAAATTGCTTTGCTAAATTTCTCCCATATCACTGGATCTATCATCGGGGATGACGATGGGTAGTGCTAAGGAAAGTGACGGGCTCTAATACTTTGACAAGATTGATGTGAGTAAACGACGTCACGTTACAATTTTCTGCATTCTATTTCTAGAAATAGTGAAGTTTTGTTATGGCATTTTAGAATGTGTCATCCAATCTTTTAGTACTTGAAATGTGTATTTTCTTCAATTTTATGAATAAAATGTTCGTTGATATTTAATGTGAAATATGTGTCTGCAAAACATCAACGTACATCATTCCCGACGTCCATATACAAACCTTCCAAGCCATTCACTATGATCTATAGCGATTTATGGGAGCCATCACAAATTCCCAATCATACTAATGCAAAGTGGCTTGTGACGTTTATTAACGATCATACTTGAATTTGCTGGTTTACCTACTAAAAGATAAATCAGATGTTCATTTCATATTTATCAATTTTCACTCCATGATCTAAACACATTTAAATTTTATGCACGGATAATGACACAAAATATTTCAATAATACCATGGGTGATTTTTTCCAAACATGTGGAATAACTCATCAAAGCTCTTGGATCAACATTTCCCAATAAAATAGGATTGTCAAATGTAAGAATAGGCATCTCCTAGAAGTTGCTCATGCATTGATGTTTACTACAAACATGCAAAAATGTTTTGAGGAGATGTTATCCCGACATCCACCTACCTAATCAACAAAATGCATAGTCGTATTTTAAACTTTGAATCGCCTCTCCAAAAACTTAAGAAACTTTTTCCAACCTCTTGACTCAGCTCCGATCTATCCTTAGGAGTGTTTGGATGTGCTGCCTTCGTTTATATTCACTCTTTACAGGGTTAACTTGATTTTCGAGCAGTTAAATATGTTTTGATTGGATACTCTCCTATTTAGAAGGACTACAAGTGCTACGATCCCTCCACGAAGAAAATCTTTGTAAGGCTTGATGCCACCTTCGAAAATACTTCGTATTTTAACAAAATCTCTCTTCAGAGGAAGACCATACATGAAGATCGGTTACTTGACTTCGATCTCACTCCTCCTAAACCTACAACAAGAATAAAATCTATCCTACCATCTAGTATGCTATTAATTGAAGAGAATTTAAATGCAGGGATGGATTTTGAAAAACAAAATGATAAAGAGATACTAGTCTACTTACGAAAGCCAAAATTAAAGTACAAAGAGAACATCACATTTGAAGCACCAAAAGAGTCATAACCGATAATAGCTCCTCATGAAGCTTCATAAATCCCCGGTTTACCTATTGTTCTCAGAAAGCAAACACAATCATGAGTACACCCTATTTCAAAATTCATGCCTTATAATGCTCTATCTGCAGGATTCGGTGCTTTCACATCCCATCTTAATAGTACATAAATTCTTGAGTGCAGATAAACAGTATTGGAGAAAATGAGAGCATTGGAGAAAAATGAGAATTGTGAGGTATTGGACCTATCAAAAGGGAAGAAACCAATTGATTGCAAATGGGTCTTCAATTTGAAATACATAGTTGATGGGACCATAGGACGGTGTAAAGCTCGATTGGTTGCAAAAGGATACACACGGGACCTATGGCATCGACTACATAGAAACATTTGCTCCAGTAGCAAAATTGAATACTATTTGAGTTCTCCTGCCTTTAGCTGTAAATTTGAATTGGCCTCTGCAACAACTTGACGTAAAAAAAATGTATTTTTAAATGGAAAATTAGAAGTATTTATGACATTACCACAAGGATTCAACAAGATAAATGAAGGAGATTGGGTATGCAGACCCAAGAAATCTCTTTATTGGC
The DNA here is from genome assembly GCF_002742605.1 of Olea europaea var. sylvestris. Taxonomy (NCBI): domain Eukaryota; kingdom Viridiplantae; phylum Streptophyta; class Magnoliopsida; order Lamiales; family Oleaceae; genus Olea; species Olea europaea. The sequence goes on along the minus strand of NW_019263560.1, from coordinate 37,580 downwards.
TCAAACAGTAGCCAAAGGCATGGTTTAATAGATTTGTGAAGCTGTTGAAAGGTCCAGGATATTGACAAGGGCAATCGGTTCGCACTATGTTTTACCAACAATTTGAAGATGGGATTAAGACAATCCTAATTGTATATGTTGATATATCATTCTGTGAGGAGACAATGTAGTGGAAATTGAAAGACTAAGGATATGTCTAGCTACCGAATTGGAGGTAAAAGATCTGGGACAAATGCTGAATGGAAGTAGCGAGATCGAAAAAGGAAATCAGCGTTTCGCAATAAAAATATGTTTCTTGACATCTTATTTGAAATCGGCGTGTTAGGTTGCAAACCAAGTGATACACTAGTGGAAGCCAAAAAAAGTTGTCGGAAATTCAATGAAAATAAATAAATATCAAGGACTAGCTAGAAAGCTAATCTACTTGTCACACACTAGACTTGACATTGCATTTGTAGTGAGCTTTGTAAGCCAACATATGCATTCTCCAAAGGAAAGTCACCTAGAAGTGGTCTACAAGATATTAAGATACCCTTAAGGCTCCTTGGGAAATTGCTATTTTTCAAGAAAAGTGAAAGGAAGAAGATTGAAGTCTTCACAGGTGCGGATTGTCACAATAGAATATATGAGGTCAACTACTGCTTATTGCACTTATGTGTGGGGAAGCCTCATAACATGGAGAAGTGAGAAACAAAACGTAGTACCTAGAAACTGTGCCAAATTGAATACAGAGCTGTTGCACAAGGAATATGTAAAAGATTGGCTGAGTAAACTTCTGAAAGAGTAGCATGTCGAAGTAAAGTTTCCTATCAAAATATGTTGTGATAAAAAGGCGACAATGAACATCTTACTTAATCCAGTTTAGTATGATCGTACCAATTTTATAGAAGTAGACAGACACTTCATAAAAGAAAATGTTGAGGAAGAGACTATTTGCATGACTTGTGTCCTTACACAAGAACAAACTGTAAATATCTTTACCAAATGACTTCCTCGACAAAGCTTTGATAATTTCATATGCAAGTTGGACATAATTAACATCTATGATCCAACTTGAGGAGTGGAAATTCGAATCGTACCAAATAAGGAGAAGGGCTAAATTGATTGAAAATTATCTTCTATCCATAATGAGAGTTCCGTAGTATTAATTGATTTCCTTTTAGTGTTAGGAGATTAGAATTTTCCGTTTTTACAGATTTCTTTGTATTATAAATTGTAACTCTTTGCATTGTACAATTATCGAGAAATAATAGAATCAATTACTATTCATTGACAAAGACAACATAAGAGGATTTAAATGATGGCTTTTATGTTGATGTAACTGTAAGAAACTGTAAGTATAGGACTGTATTTAGATGGCAGAAGCACAATATCTCGAGCTATGTAATTGTATTCAGCAACAAGGAAATGAAATGAAGGATATTTGGCATTCGAGAGGCTAATACTCCAATAGTTCCTTCTAATTTTTGGGATGCATTCTTCACTCTTTTCCTTCCTAATTATAGACTTTGTCATCCTGTAACAACTTTTTAAGTGCCTCTGTGAATGGGCTTGTGAAGTAGTTGGATTACCCCTAAGCTGTTTTCATTTCTTGCGTCTTTCATACTTCAACTGAATCGGAGGAATATCATTACTCTCCCCACGATATTCACTTTATCCTCGAGATGAAATTTTGGAAACTGATGTAACAGAAGATTGTAAGGTTCCCAAGTAGCTTCCAACGAAGATAGTCCCTTCCACTGTATGAGCACCTCAACACCTCAAATAGTCTTTACTATACCTCATCTCTCGCCCAAGATTCCTTAAGGTTCCACCAACATTTCCAAGTCTTCATTCGTTGGCTTGGAATAGATGTCACGAGTTTGGCATCTCCTTCGGTCTTGTGGAGCTGAGAAACGTAGAAACAGGATGGATGTTGCTAGAAGCTGGAAGAGTTAATTTGTATGTGATTGGGGTCAACCCTCGTATCAACTGCAAAGGGTCCATAATATCTTGGAGCCAACTCTCGCTCAACCAGGCTGCTAAGGTCTTCCGGTGATTGGGTCGTAATTCGAGGTAAACCAAATTGCCACCTAGAACTGGACATCTCTTCTGCATGTATCTGATGTTCTTTACATTTTGTTTTGAGTCTGTGACAATTGAACTCTTAATTCCTCCAAAACCTAGTCCCTCTCTATTAGTTGTTGTTCCACCATGGATAATTGTGTAGATCTCTTTCCAATGTCAGCAGTACTGGTGGCTCATGCCCATATAGGATTTGGAACAGAGTTCTTTTAGCTGTCGTGTGATAAGAAGTGTTGTACAATAACATACCCTATGATAACCAACTCAACCATGCTTTTGGTTTCGACGATGCAAAACAAAAAAAATAAGTCTCCAATGTGTGGTTAACCACATTCGATTGGCTATCAGATTGGGGGTGGTAAGCCGTGCTACTGCACAATTTAGTATCCTGTAGGCAAAAAATTTCCTCCCAAAATCTGTTTATAAAAATTGTCTCAATCAAACACAATTGAGCGAGGCACTCCATTGAGAAGGATTCTCTTTAACAAAAGAACTTGCTATCGTAGTATTTGAAAATGGATGCTTCAATGCTACAAAGTAGTGTATGTACTCAACCGATCCACAGCCAGAAGAATGGTGTCTATGGTTCACAATTTAGGCCGACCTTCAATGAAATTTATACCGATGTTTTCCCATACTTGTTCTGGGATCGCTAAAGTCTGCATTAGAACCCCTGGTGAGAAAGCCATTTATTAATTTAGGGGGTGTTTGATAGACATTTTTATGTAAAAATACATTTTAGAATAGTAAATTGATATGAAATGTGTAGTTGAGAAATAAGGAAATTTTTTTGATTTACGTGTAATATTATTTTAATAAAGAATGTGTGGTTAAAAAGAAGAGAGAGAAAAATGCATTTTGAAAAAAAAACGGGGCGTTAGTTGACAAACGGAGCAATTTTTGACGTATCTATGGAAGTCGCTTTTTGTTTCTTCTAAATAAACATTGCCTGCGATCCTCCTATATGTTGTTAGAAAACCTGAATGGGTGCCCACATTTTCGTCATGCCCTTCATGCAGCATCAAGGAAATTAGAGTTGACCCCTTCAACAATAACAACACCTTTGAATAATAACTGTCCATTCTATAGTGTATGATGTGGATAATTGGATTTTTGCTGTAGTTCTATTTGAGTTCGCAGAGTTTCTTGTTAGTCTCCAACTCTTTTGCTAGTTGTTTCAGCTATCCCTGGGGACTGATAAAGCCATTAAAAACCATCGGGTGGTTGACACGGGAAAGAGTGTCCGTCGCCTTGTTCTCCAACCCTGCCAATCTGAATTTCAGACTAGTAGCTCATAAGTTTAACCATGTGTTTTTGATAGTCCGGACTCACCACTCTTTGCTCCATCAAAAACTTCAAACTTTTGATCCTTCTGTATTATAAAATGTTGTCGTACGAGGTAATACTACAATTTCTAAACTACAAAGACAATTGCCATCAACTTTTGCTCATATACTAACTTTTTGCAGCTGTTAGGATTAAGTGGCGTGACTTAAAAAAAGCATAGGGATCATTCTTGCATCAAAATTGCTCCCAAACTGTTCCCCAACACATTTGTCTCTACTACCAACGTGCACATGAAGTTTGGCATTGCAATACAGGCAGTGAAACCAAGCTTTTGGAAGGCTTGTTTAGCTACCTCGTCCCAATAGTTGTTCTTTTTCAACCTTTAAATTAGGGGCTAAGCTAGCTTCCCATAATCTTTGACGTATCTTCTATAATAAGCCCTAAAAATCCATGGAGGTCGTGGAGTGACTAAGGGCTAGGCCAATTCATAATGGCTTTAGTTTTCCAACAGCCAGCTGCCACACATTGTGAAATCACATCTCCCAGATATTCCACCTTACTGTGCCAAAATATACATTTTTTCTTTTAAAATACAGCTGATTCCTTTCTAACATCTCCAGTACCCGTCTTAAATGACCCTTGTATTCCTCTATATCCCGACTATATACCAAAATGTCATCAGAAAACACTTGAACAGAATGTCTCAATTGATCTTTAAACATCTCATTCATCAAGGCTTGGAAAGTTCCCAGTGCATTTGTTAATCTAAAAGGCACATAAGAGACAAATCTGGTAACAGAATTCAAATCCAACTTTGTGAAGAAGGTGACCCTATGTAGTTTGTCGAGCAATTCTTCAATCATTGTGATTAGAAATTTGTCAGGAATTGTTGCCTTGTTCAGACTTTGATAATCAATACAAAAATGCCGTCCTCCATCTTTCTTCTTCGCTAACGGGATCGGTGTGGAGAAAGGACAAGTACTCGTTCTTACCATCCCTGCAGTTATCATTTCCCAGACCAACTTCTCGATTATATTTTCTGGATGTACGAGTATCGTTAGGATCACGTGCTCACTGGTGCTGTCCCTATTTGTACAATGATTGCACAATCCCTTTCTCGCTGTAAAGGTAACCCACATGGGTCCATAAAAGAACTATGTCGAATTCTATCAACCATGCTTTCAGCTCCTTTGGTACGTCCACCCTCACTTCATTGAGCTTCTCTGAGATACTGCCCAATTCTAATAAAATCCTCTCCCCATTCTCCTGAAAAGCCTCCAACATGGATTTCATCGATACTAAGGACTTGCTAAGGCTATGGTCTCCCTGCAAGGTTATTGCTGATTTCGCTACTTGAAATTTCATGGACAATGAACCCCAATCCAACTGCATTTTACCTAGCAAGCTTAACTATTTCATTCCTAAAATTACATCCTAACTCCCCTAGTCCAAAGGAAGGAAGTCCTTCATTATTTCCAAATTCTGCAAGCTCAGTATCACCCCTTTGCAAATCCCGACCCCTTGCACTGCTTGACCCTTACCAATTATCACGTATCCTGCATTTTTGTTCTGGGTAATTGCAATTTTTACCCTAATTATGCAGCAATGAAATTTTTGGTCACCCCATAGTCAATTAACACCACTACTTGATCTCGAATCCTTCCCGTGATTTTCATAGCTTGTGGTGGGTGTTAACCCAACCACAGAGTTCAAGGACAACTCAATCACTTCTGCCAAGGCTGTCGTGCTGCTGCTCTCGTCCAATGCCTCCGTGTCTGTTTTCTCCATGTTCCCATATCCTCTTCGCAGTAGATTACTATTATTTGCAATTCCTTAATTTTGCATAGACGACCGATTGCATATTTCCCATTGCAACGAAAGCAAAGATCCTCCTCGGCCTGCAATTCCGGCTCACTAAGTTGCTTCTAGGGGTGGGATCAAGGCTTTGCCGAGATCGATAGGTCTGATTCCAGCTGTTGTTACGGGATTGGGGGTGAAATTTTGGGACGAACCATAGAAGTATTTCAAAGGAATTGGATGATTATTCATGGGCTAATTGGAATTTAACGTGGGTTTACTTTTAACTAGACCAGATCCCGAAAATGGGCTATAAATCCGATAATTCTTTTCCTCAATTCTTTTGGCTGTATCCATCAATTGCTCCAGCTCAATGTGTCTTAGAACGCAATTTTTTTGCTTTAATCTCTGTCTTAAGCCCATTGATGAAGTGCTCCTCCATGATTGCATCTGAGAGATCTGTCAACGGAACAGCCAGGGTCTCATACAGCTGTTAGTATTCTCTCATCGATCCCTCTAGTTGGAGAGCCAGAAATCGCTCCTCCCTGTGCCGCCTTGCGTTGACCAGAACCTTTCCAAGAGTTGCTCCTTCAATTTTTCCCAATTTCGGATCCAGTTCCGGCCCTGTTGCTATTGATACCACTACAGAGCTCCACCTTCCAAGCATTTCGCCACCGCTTCCAACTTTTCTGTCTCTAATATTTGATTTACGTAGAAATAGCGTTCAACCTTTAAAATCCATCCCTCCGGGTTCTCCCCGTCGAACATGGGTAATTCCAGTCATCTACACCTCAATTCAGGCCGCCATGGCCCCATGCAAGCCTCCTTCGTTTCTTTGCTCACCTCTTCCCGTCTTGAAGCTTCTACAGAATCCATGGTGAAGGTAAAAGGGTGAGTATACTCGAATTGCTTTATCATTGTGGACATTTTTCTCAATTTTTGGCATCCTACGAAATTCTAACTTCATTGACTTGAGCCACAATTGAAAATCCTCCATTCTACCTAAGAGACTTTCGTGGTAGCTTTCAATTCTCCCCGTCCCAACTCCTCCACTCTATCTGTTAAAGTCATATTCCAAGGGATGCTCTGATACCAATTAATAGGTACCTGCACCGGTGGCTGAATTCTACAGAAAAACAGAGCACAGGAAAACAAAGACAACACGAGGATTTAAACAATGGCTTTTATATTGATGTAATTGTAAGAAACTTCAAGTACAAGACTGTATTTAGATGGCAGAAGCACAATATCTACTGCTCTGTAATTGTATTCAGCAACAAGGAAATGAAATGAAGGATATTTGGCATTCAAGAGAATATTTGGTATTCGAGAGACCAATACTCTTCAATAGTTCCTGCTAATTTTCAGGATGGCTTCCTCATTCTTTCCCTCCCTAATTATAGACTTTTTGATCCTGTAACAGCTTTCTAACTGCCTCTGTGAGTGACATGTGAAGTAGTTTGACTTTCCCTCAAGCTGTTTTCCTTTTTTGCCCCAGTTATTTTCTTGCTCCTTTCATACTTCAACCGAATTGGAATTCTATCAGATTGTATCAATTAGAGTGCGTTTGGTTTGTCGTATTGAGGCCATTTTCAGTTTTTAGTTTTATAAATTATATCACACTCAAAACATGTTTGGTATATTATTTTCAAAAATGGGTTTTCGAAAACAAGGAAATTTTTATAACATAAAATTCAAAATAACGTTTTTTGATTTTTTGAAAACACTCAAAAAATTCAAAACAAAGAAAATGAACTTAAAATTTTCTCAAATGAAAATGATTAATAAAATCACACAAAATCTACTCAAATACAAATACTCATCAACCAATCTCTCTCCGAGCTCCTCCAAAGTCCAAAATGTAATAAAATTATTTCTAATATTTTTGAACTGAAAGCATTTTCTAGTTTTTTGTTTTGAGAAACAATTTTTCAAAATGATAAGCTAAGCGTGTTTTCTATGATCTTAAAATAATCCCTCAAAACTGAAAATAGAAAATGAATTCAAAATTGAAAATGAAAAACAGAAATACAAACAAAACGCACCATTATTTTTTCCAAAAGAAATTATGTAAAAGTCAATGTCTTTAGCTCATTTGATAGGATAGCCACTTGCGTTTCCTTCTACCATTTTAGAAGAGACATGTCCATTCAGTTATTCTCTTGTTGTGTCCGGTTTGCTCCGAATGGGCAGAAAGAAATTGTAGGGTTGAAGGAAGAGGTGGCATTTACTTCTCTTTCCCCTTGCGTCACACTTTTGCATGGTGTCGTCGTAAAGCCTACTGAATTATCTGAGCATACACAAGAGCATAATAGTAATCAGCTGTTTCTGGCTCCTTTTTTCATTTAATCTCCACATCAGTATGTAGGGAGTTATTTACTTGGTGTTTTTCTGCTTGTCCTCTTAAAGGTAACTCTAGAAGCAGAAGTTACAAATAAAGGAGCGCTTGCATTATACAGTCGTCTTGGATTTATCAGAGCTAAGAGACTTTTCCGGTATTATTTGAATGGAGTAGATGCTTTTCGACTCAAGCTGCTATTTCCTCGCCCGGAATCTAACTTCCCAACAGACAATGAGAGTCATAGGCTTCTTACAGGTGGCATACAGCCTGAAGAAAATTCTATGCTCCAAAACAGCATGTAACAAGATATTTTTATGTTATACAGCTAGATATTCACTGTAATTGTGTAATATAGCAGATACATTGTTTCATGTCATAAGAAATTTATTGAAGTAAGGTCACTTAGCTACCAGAACTTTTGAGTGCGTGTTTGAACAATTTTTTATTTCTTTATTTTTTTTCCTGTTCAATTAAACAATGCTATCAAATCATGCACCGAAAGGTAGTTTCATTATATATATTTGTTAGCATTTTAGTGGTGTTGGAGATATAATCCTTACCATTTTTTTTATTATTATTTTTTTCTCTAATTTGAAGTTATTTTGGCAACATCAACAGCTGAGCCAGCTTGACCAAAGGCTGCATTATATATAAACACAAATGGGGAATTAATTGCAGGTTTGTACAAATTTTTGTTTCTTTATATTTTTCCCTTTCAATTAAACAATCATCTCAAATCGTGCGCTAAAAGGCAGTCTTATTCTATGTATTTGTTAGCATTTTAATGGTGTTGGGGTATAATCCTTACCTATTTATTTATTTATTTCTTAATTTGAAGTTATCCTGGCAACATCAACATCTGAGCCAGCTTGACCAAAGGCTGTATTATATATAAACACAAATGGGGAATTAATTGCATGTTTGAACAAATTTTTATTTCTTTCTTCGTTTTTTCTCCCTTTCAATTGGACAATGCTATCAAATCGTGCATTAATGTGAAGTTATCCTGACAACATCGACATCAAAGGCTGCATTGTATGTAACATAAATGGGGAATTAATTGCACAACTGCAGGGATCGGCAACATGTGCATCTCAGATTTTTTATAATACTTACACAAGGAATTGAAAAATTCTTTAATTTTAAGCTTCTAAAGAAAGTCAATGAGCGAAACTCAATGGACATCAAGTAGGTGAAAGAAATACCATTGAGGTGCAGCTTAATTTTATGAGAAGACTAATACCCAAATGAAACAGACTGATATATATGCATGCTTGTTTTGTTATTCCAATTGTCGGGAAAGGGATAAATAGTGAGTTGGGTTATTGAAGATTGCTACCAATAATAAATTGAAATTACACCAAACCATACTTTAATTATTCAACATTCTAAAATCAGATTGGAAGTTTGACATTTCAAAAATAAGATGAAA
>NW_019263560.1:25891-27348 GCF_002742605.1 Olea europaea var. sylvestris | reverse complement strand
TTGAAATTACACCAAACCATACTTTAATTATTCAACATTCTAAAATCAGATTGGAAGTTTGACATTTCAAAAATAAGATGAAAAATTATTTTTTAAATATTAATAATATTATCATAAAATTAAATTAATTTACCAACATTGAACACAAAATATACTCTTCATCTCATTTTTCTCTCGAGTTCACATAACAATCATTCCATATGATTGATGATTATTATACAATCGTTTCACAAATGCATCGTCGGATTCCAAACGTTATCGTCTCGCGTCGTTGGGCCACCCCCACGGCCCCATTTCCTGATCGTTTCAGACCATTAGTTTGTCTTAGCATGTTGGACTCAACCTACATCTGCACAAGTGGAGCCGGCTTCTGTTGTTCGCGTGATCTTAACTGAAAGTGAGGTCAATAGTATTTATATTTATATCATGAACAGGAATTAAAGGGCATAACCTAACTATTGAGGTCAAGGCTCCCATGAATGAGTCTATTTCTTGTTTCAATTTTGTTAAGGGAAATGTGATCGTATCAAGTGATATCAAAATAGGGAAACATCCTAACAATAGAGCGATGGCTAGGGCGAATGGAGAAAATGGTAGTCTTTGGCTATTGAGCAAAAGGAAATGAGATGTTGGAGGCAAATTTTGGACTGTTTGCAAGTTGATTATGGAAGTTCTATGGCTCCATTGCATAATCAGACCTTGTCAAAGTAGTGTTATCGTAATTTCGATGAATGCTTAATGGCTTACCAGACAAAACTGCAATATGGAACAAAATTATTGCAATGCAGATTTTCAGCCATTGCAATACAAGGTTGCCCTAATTACGAAGGTTTGGAAGGAAGATAAATTATGCTGAGCATAATACTCTGAATAATCCTATCTATAGTGAGTTTTTATTCCACATTCATAGTTCAAATCTCATCTAACATCTCCGGAAGAAAGATAATCCATTGATCAATGACGCGTTACAAAGGAACAGTTGCTTTAAAGACAACTTTGTAGGAGAAACAACATATTCTGTTAGATTATATCATGTAGGGAAAATCGTAATATTGCCTAAATATCAAGTTGGACACCAATCTTTCAGAAAAGTTGCATACTCAATCCCAACTGATGGAAATCATTCAAATTTCCGTCAAATTGTCACGTGAGCCTTGCTTATCCAACCATATGAAGTTACATAATGCTTTCCCATTTGAGCTTATGTCTAAAATTTTGAAGTGAGGCATGCTCTGTTGAGTCTAAACCCAAAATAAAATGATTTTTTATTGATATAAATCAATTGCACAATTTTATACAAACAAATACCACTAACACGGTAGCATCAGACTTCTATCTAAAATTTTATATTGGAAGCACCTTATTATTAATTCACTACACTCAACTATGCACTCAATTCTCTCTCACGTATATATACGCTGCTTCTCTCTGTTCTCACTTTCTCTGTCTCTCTCCCT
>NW_019263560.1:21529-25280 GCF_002742605.1 Olea europaea var. sylvestris | reverse complement strand
CGCAGGCCTAAAAGAAATCGGACTCGCAAGCCCATAATAATAACAATAATAATGGACTCGTAGGTCCAATATAATAAAGAGCTCGTAGGCCCATAAAGACAATAATAACAACGGATTCGCAGGTCCAAAAATAATAGGGAGTAAATCAACCATTCAACACATCCATATGGTCGAGTCCATAATCATCCATAAACATTCATCACATAAATGTTTCCTACGTATAACATCTAATATTATATGCAATATCTCATAAATCTAGCAATTATAGTCGTCAAAACTAATTCAAAAAAAATTTGGGATGGAGATAATTAAACAATTAATTAATCATATTAATTAATTAATTTAATCGACGAGCCTATTTAATTAAAATCAAATTTTAACTAAATCCCGAATTAGAGTCCAACTTTAATTCCATAACTATTAGGCAAAGTAATTTAATCAAAATCGAATTTTAATTAATTATTAAATTAAAGTCATACTCTAAGTTTTAATTTGCTTTGGGAAGTGGTACTAATTGAAAACAAATTTTAATTAATATAATATTAGAGTCCAACTCTAATAAAATTGAATTAATATTTTAATTTAGGACAAAATTCCCAAACAAAATAAAATTCAATTAAGGGTCAAAACTAAATATTTAAGTTAAAATCTAATTTTAACAAAAATATAAAAGTCGTCAAATTTTAATTCTGGGTCAAAATTAGGGTATGGGTCAAACCCAATTAAAAACTCATTTTTAAAACAATTCAAAATTCAAAATCAAAACCTTTTTGACAATTTACAATTTTGACCCAAATTGAAAATTAACAGCAAACCCTTCCAAACTAAAAATTTGCAGAACAGGTCCCTCATTTTAAAATTGCAAATTGACCTCATTTTCGTAATTGCAACGAGGGGCCCCTAATCACATTATTTGCAACAGAGGCCCCCGTCTCCACCACCAAACCATAAAAAAAAAAATTTCTTTTTTTCCTCCAGTGGCGGCGCCGGTGGAAACAACCAGTAGCGACCCCGCGCTGCAGCAGCGGCACCACCTCCCAGCAGCAGCGTTGGCAGGCGCCGCGCCGCGCCATCTGGCTCGACCCAAATTTTTATTTTTTCAAGAACAGATTCTGAAGAAAAAAAGTTAAAACTATATTTGTTAGATTTAGGGATGAACATGATTAAACCAACATTTAATTTAATCAACACGTAAAACAGTTCCTAACAAATACAAAGTTGGCTCTGATACCATTGTTGGGAATTTACTTAAACATGCACAGCGGAATTTAACAAATTTCAATTCCCATTCAGGATTCAACTTTGTATTTAGATAAAAATCGTGATAAGAAATATACATTTTCTTTAACTTGCAAACTCCTTCGCGTTATTCCTTTCCAGTAGCTTGAATCTGCTTCCCACAGCTGTCTAATTGTCCAACTTCCAATGAAATCCACATAGAGAATAGACTGCAACTGTTAAGGATTTTCCTCTTGTGCCAGCAAGAATAATGAAACTCTTTTGGACCTCAAACCCTAATAATGTATTTATATAAACCCAAACAGGCTCGGTCCGATCCGGTCCATTGTTTAATTAATCCATTTAATTAAACTCGACCCGTGAATTAATCAATCTAATTAATTAATTCGGGAATATAAATAACAAATCCAATTAATTAATTTATCCAACAATTGTTAAATTAATCGATTGGGAATTTACAATTTTTCAATTCTCTTTTGTGTGCGATCCATTAGGTTCCCAACTACGATACCTAACGACATGAAATATTATTTTGATCTAATCAAAACTGATAAATTAAACACTCTTTCAATTTGTCATAGATTCACACTCGTCGTCCCAAATTGACATCTAGCAATGTATCAGGGCAACACATGTGACGGAAAATGTCACGTGGTATGACAAAACCAAAACTGTTCGTTTACCATGAAATTATAATCCCTTCGTCAATATGATCTGATCAACTACGAGATATGAAAATGTGTCAATCTCGATTATCGATCATATCTTTCATTCTTCTATTAAGTCAATATGAGTCGAAAACTCCTTTTCGACTTATATGTACACCTTGACCAAAGATTTCGTTATTGACTCAATTGAACGAAATGCAGACCACAATCTTACTATCTAAGAGTGACGAATCATCTATTGATCATTCACAACCTTCATATGGCTTTTGACATACTCGAACGATGTCGTATTAGCGGCCTTTGGCAGAGCAACATCCAACACCGTCAAAATATGACTGTCCAATAAGGTACTATGATGACCTCAAGTTGTAGGACCAATTTCATTACCGAACGTTAGAGATTAACCACTGACACTCAGATAGTTATCCATGTGGAATCTCTTAGCGGGTCTCCAATGTTTTGTTCTATAACAAAACATCCACGTGTTCATTTAAGTGTCACCACACTTTAGCTCATGAGATCAGCTACTTACTTCACAAGTAAGAAATGCCACACGTGATGGTCTAATTGTATTAACGATATCCGTATCTCGTTATTACTTATGACCACGGTTTATTCAAGATCCAATTATATGTAATTTGTATCTCACAATCACAACTCCTCATAATTAACAAATCACTTAAACTTGGATCTTTGGATTCTATTATTTAATATTATTTATCACGAAATTAATTTAAATAAATAATAGATCTCACCAAAGTTAAATGCATTAAACATATTAAAAGCATTTACAACCTAAATCGATTGAATCTAGGGCATAACACTTACATAGGTAAAATAGTCTGTGGCTTCTTCTTCTACTTAATTCTGTGATGACGGTATAGATAGCTTTCGTTATTCTAGATAATTCCCTACATGGCGGTGGAGATATATTATTTAGAAACCATTCCGAAATCTTCTTTTCTCAATTCTAGAAATTGATTGATGAATGCGAAGCACCCAAAATATTTTGGAATTTTTTTCAAAGTCGGTGATTCTTCAATTCTCCACTTCGGCATTGGTTTTTAATTTTGACTCTTTTCTTTTCGTCACATCCATGTGTCTCTTAAACTTGATAGATTTTGAAGTGCTCGATACTTTATTCAACGCATTAATGACTTCAAAAATATTTAGTTCTTTCATTCTTTCATCTTCATTTATTTTGAAGTTAGTATACTTGGTACTTGATTCCTCATGTCCATCCGAATTCTTTATTTATGATTGTAGATTTATACGTACCTCAATCTCTTTTTGTAGACTCTGTCAATCTTCCTCTAATGTTTACTGGCACACATCAATTTGTTCAGGCCTCTTTGTCGCTCTCATAAAATCTTCTTTATCACTTAATACTTGTAAATTTTTAGATTCCTCAGGGCCTCATCGAAGCTTCTGTGATCTCTTCTTTCAATTTGTCTTCCATTTCATTTGAATATAACAACTCCATCCTTTGCAGTGTCTGCCAAGAACATACTTTTTTAAACTCTTCTTAGTCTAGTAGTTCCTTCCTCTATGAAGTCCAACAAGAAGACTCCTCATGAATCATGATGTCCTCTCTCGAGTCATCGATCCAATCATTCAGAATCCATTTGTTCAGGCTAGGCTATTATCAACTCTAATCCATCTTTTATACTTAAATTGATTTCTTTTCTTGAGCATGCTCAATTATTGTTGTGGTTACCTCAGCATCTCATTTTTTTCACTTTTGGGGGTTGCTACATCTCCTTCCATTGGCTCCTTTTTAAACTAACAATCGCTAGCATAATGGCCATACTTTCCACATACAAAGCGCTAACCATGAGTTAGTT
>NW_019263560.1:10190-17104 GCF_002742605.1 Olea europaea var. sylvestris | reverse complement strand
TAGAAAATTGGGTTGCCTCCAAACAAGCGCTTTTTTATAGTGTTCAACTCGACTTTGACAATTAAATATAGGCATCTAAATAAGGCTTTAGAGGCTTTGCACATTTTTATGCTTTTGGCTTTAACTCCACTCTTCATTTGATGTCCAAAACTCAACATTGTCCCTTTCCATTTAATAGGACTTATCCCTTCGCTCCAATTCAAATTCAACCATGAAGACTTCCACCTCCTCATTGGGGATTAGTCACAAAATCAATTTCCGAGCAATTCATGAAGTTGAAAGAATATATTTTACCTTCATCCTCATGGAGTTCAATGCCTTTGCTTGGTTCCATTTTGATTAAATTTTCGTTAACTTTAAGCTCTTCTTCAATGGTTGAAATATCATCAGATTGAATGATTGGTTTGCAATCAAAGTCCACGGGCAATGGCAAGTCTATCTTATTAACTCCATAGAGTGGATTATCCCTCTACTTTTGAAATCGATCCCAATATTTGTAATTGCCCACAAAGTATGTCAATTTTATCCAACTTGGAAAGTTCACGATAATACTTTGCAAGTACCTTCTCGTTTAATAAAAGAGGACCATCTCTCCAAAATTTAATGTCCTCGTTCCAATCATCAGGAAACATAATCTCTCCCAGGTATGTAATTATTATCAAAATTGTCTAGTGATTGTTTTCGTCATTTCAAATATTTTCTAAGTCAAAGAAGTTTCGATATTGAAGCATCGGTGCACGAATACTAGAATTGTCCTATACGATGCATCGCTTGACAAATTTCACATCATGGACCTCCAAGCATAAATAATAGTCAATGTAGAGATTAAACGTTGCAAAAACTTTGTTAGTTTACCAAGATTAGAATAATGCAAATATAGCTGAAAAGTACAAGAAGTGAGTACCAACATAAGATAGATTAACAATACAGGGATTAGCCGTTTGGTTGGATTTTGTGAAGAAGGTGATCAAATGATCTTGATTTTTCCTAAATATTTCTTCAAATTCTTATGTGTATTCTCTTTTTTGTGCCCTATGTTTTGCTTCCAAAATGCCATGAAAATGAAGGAAAATACATATTTATAGGCTACTTCTCTCTATTATCATTTTCTCTGTTTCTCTCACTCACCATACCTTTACAACTGCAGTAGCCTGTATTATTAGATAATATAGTTGGTGGCTTCTTTTTCTTCTATATAATTCTATAATGTTAGTGGAGATAGCTTTCATTATTCTAGATAGTTACCTTTAAAGCAATTGAGATAAATCAATTAGTAGCCAATCCAGAATCCTTTTTTCTCAATCCCAAAAATTGATAGACGAATATCTTCGCACCCAAAGTATTCTAGAATTTTCTTCTAAGTCAATGGTGATTGGGACTATTTTGTTATTAGACAAGAATTTGGGAAACAATAAACCATGATCGAGCTTGTCTGTAATCATTTCGACGAATTCCCACTTCGTAAGTATGTTCACGTGTATACTTGTAAACTACAAATATTTCGTTCCTGTCTATCGTAGCCGTTCACAAGTGCTAATGGCAACTGTCGTCGACCTAGACAATCGTCAATAATGACTTGTTTGATTTATTTACCTTAAAATCAAAGTTTTATTTTGACAACATCCAGTGCACAGCTTCTTGTAAAGCTTTCTTTATTTCAAATAGTTGCTCAACATGCAGATTTTCATCATTGGAAACTATATACGAAGAATTAGAGGACGGTCTACTCGATTCAGCCCCGGAGTTCCCATCCCTTTTATGTCTTTGATGGGATAAAGCAATCAAATCCTCATTTGTAAATTCATTTTCATTCTCATTGTCATGAATTATTGACAGAATTCGGTGCGTAACAGTGAATTCACGATAAGGAGCAATTGTCTTGAAAATAATCACATCATCTTCACGAGTTATCTCCATCGTTTCCTAAAACTCATTGACATTGTCATTTTCTCCATTCGAATCTTCGTATTCACCTTCGATGACATCTTTCCACACTAAAGTCGAGCAAAGAGGAGTCGTGTGCATTTTGTTCAATTCAAATAGATAATTTACTTCAGCATCAGAAGTAACCTTCATAGGTGGAATCAAAATGGACAAATGCTCATTGAATAGAAATCTCGATTCCAAATCATACTATAGGGATTGACATTCAGCTTGTTTAAAAGTCATGGCACATTTTCGCATACGATGTACTCTCCGTTATGAAAATTGGAACACCACAACGTATATTACTCATCCATTTCCATGGGCATCGATCATTTTCATCCAATTCGAAATCACCACAGCAACAAATTAGTCATATCTACATGACTAAGTAGAATTTTTAATTATAAAAAATAGCGAGGAACTCGGCCCAACCACAATGGTAACTAAAATTAATAAAAAAATTATAGCCTACTAGGTTAACTGTTAAGAGTCGGCTCAACCGACTGTTTCTGTTATAGTCGGCTGTGTTGTGCCCCGGTCTGAAAGAATGAATTATGCACATGGGCAGATCCAGGGATGGGCTGGGCCATGCTACAGCTCGTCCCTTCAGCCCGAATGTCTATTAAAAAAAATTTAAGTAAAATATTTTTTTTATTTGCAATATTTTTTTTATACGTATTATCCCGTGTTGAATTTTTTCTTGAATCCGCCACTAATTATGTAGATAAATTTTTTTTTCTTATTCATGCTAAAAAAAAAAATCTATATCTGTTAAAAATTTATTGGCATATTAATTTATGTCAAAATAAGATTTATCGATTAAAAACATATACTAATTTAACGAAAATGAAATTAAACCTACATAAATATATTTACCGATTCGAAGTGATTTCTATAAAAAAAAAAAAAATTTTCCTCTTCAGCGTTCGATAAATTTTGAAGATGATGAAGATGAAAGATAAGAGTCTTTCTCCGTGATGAAATAAACAGATAAAAAAAATTAGTTGCTTTTGAAATTTTAAGCAGGAATTGTTTGGTTTACATTTATTAACTAAAAAGGTAGTTGATAAGTGTATTTTTGTACACTTATTTAATACCTAAATATGTTTTTAATTGATAAAACGAATGAAGTTTTATTCACAATTATGTAACATTTGCTTTTGTAGGCCAAAAATATAAATGGAATGAGAAAAAGGCAAAATAAGGAGAAAATGACTAAAGTTGTGCAAAAACGTGAAGTTGGGGGACAAAAATGAACAAGTACTAAAAGTTGAAGCAACTTGGATGCAATTTATGGAGGGCAAATTGAAATGAAAGTCAAAATTTAAGGACCAAATTTGATGCAATCAAAGTTGAAAGACTAGGCGTGCAATTTTTTGGAGACCAAACTGAAGAAAAGGAAAAAGAAGGCAAGCGCGCACCTAAGCCCATATCTAAGGCACACGCCTTAGCTCCAATTTGGGCAACTAAGAGCAACCAAAAGGCTAAGGTGTGTGCCTCATTTTGTACTAGGCGCACGCCTTAGTTTGAAATGAAGGACTTGTGGGCGCATTTTAATTTCTTTTGGGCTTCTTCTTGCAATTTGGCTGGGACGGTTTTTATTCTTTTTAAACACCATTTTCACCCTTTCGCCTCTACTCTTCTTCCTCTATTCTTCATCTTGAAAAGAAAACCCTAGTCTCCTTCTCTTTCTTTTTTTACTTTCCTTTTCATTTTTCTTTCTTTTCTTTTCTTTTCCTTTCTTCTTCTTTCTTTTCTTTTCTTTTCCTTGTTATTTTTGGGAGCAAATCATAGAGCACAAAGGAGAATCGTTCGAGGAGGTGGAAAAATATTTGGGAAAATCAAAGTCAAGCTTCAAATTGGGTTGCATATATAACTTTGTATTTTCTTAATTATTTTGCCATCTATGCAATGTATTGCCTAAAATACTCTCAGTTTTATCATTTATATGAAATGGGCTAACTTGTAGTGCTCGAATTTATGGTAATTTAACATAACCTTTAATTAATTTTGATATTTTCCTTTTAATGTTAAGCTATTTCCATGTGTTTCTACTATTGTATTTATTGCATTTTCATTTATGGGGCCAATAAATAATTATGTTTAGTGATTTGTACATCATTTGAGAGAATATTGTACGTTTTAGATCAAATAGTAGAAACCCTAGGTTTGTGTAGGGATAGAGATATACCCCTATCCTCAGGTGACCCATTGAGTTAATATCACAAATATTAAATGTAATTGTTTAATTTTAATCCACATAAAGATATAGTAGGTTAAACCAATCAATTACAGTTAATTTCGATCGAGAGAGATAATTAACTAAAATTGGAAGATCGGATCTAACACAGGAAATGAATAATTTGTTAATCGGTTTGTGAATAAATTAATTAAGCGACGGTTAAACAAAACCATGAATTCCAACCAAGTTCTCTTCCAAAATTTCCAAGACTTTTATATTTTCTTATTATGTAAGTTTTGAGTTAATTTTCTTATTTCAAAATCATACTTTTAATTGTGTGTGCTTATTTTTATTGTTAAAATTAAATTAATTAACGTTGTGTAATTTAAAGTATACATTCATCAAAAGATCAACAATCAGGACTCAAAAAATCCATTTTATTACTTGAACGCGACCCATGTACTTGTGGCATGTAATTTTAGAGAGCAGAAGTATTGCCTTTTAAACCAAACAATATTTTGTAATTGTATAATATACTTAAGAGCATTTTTTTCTTTTACTATCCAAAAGGCTATTTTGGAAACATGATATAGTTAAAAGTCAAAGTGGAAAATAAGGGATTTGACTGGGTCAATTTTAATAGTACCCTGCTTTTTAATTTTTATTACATATAGGGTTAGCAACTAGTGCAATTTTTCTTTTTTTTTTTTGGATATTCAAAGGTATGTGATAGCTGAATATCGAAAAATTATATCTAAATCACGTCATCCTTTTTTCGTCTCTTCCTTTATTAGTAGATGGGATAATGATGTAAGAAAGCTTTGATTGTAGAAAGTATTCTCGAGTCACTACACAGTTGGCATAAGAGAGTAAAGGAAAGGTCTAAAACTAATAATTCAATTCTACAAGATCCACGTGTTGTGTTGAATAAAAGACGAGTTGAAGATGAGTTGGGACAAGATCATTACAATTGCTTCTAGTAATCTATCTTCGTGTTCTTTCTCAATCTCATTAATCTTGGCACAAACTAGTTACCAAATGGATTAGAATGCAGTGATGAAGATTCAATTCCAATTGAACATGAATTTTCCTTCAGAGGTGTGCAATGTTCGTCTGAACAACCAGCTAATGTTGAATCTGAAGATGTGAATAGAATAGATGTTGACAAGATTGAGACATTTCTTAAGTTACTTCAAAAGATATGAATCTGTTATATATTTGCTACTCTTCTCTTCTTTCCATCTTACATCAGTGTACAGTGTTGGTTTTTAGTTTTAATCACAAGAGAAAATCGATTTCCCTTTGAAGAGTAAATATAGATAGATTATAAATCTTATTTCTCCTTTGCGGATATTGATTTTGCCTTTAAATCTTCATACATTCGGTGAAATCATAATTTTGGAA
The DNA here is from genome assembly GCF_002742605.1 of Olea europaea var. sylvestris. Classification (NCBI taxonomy): domain Eukaryota; kingdom Viridiplantae; phylum Streptophyta; class Magnoliopsida; order Lamiales; family Oleaceae; genus Olea; species Olea europaea. The sequence goes on along the minus strand of NW_019263560.1, from coordinate 11,592 downwards.
GAGCTTTCAATGGCCTTCTACCACTAAGCAACAACTTCCTCCCTTTAATCTTCCCTCTTGCTATCTCTTTATGTAACAACACAGGCTTGGTGCCTGGTCATTCTCTTACATATTGTCCGCTAAATCTCGTTAAATCCTGAGTTGGTACCAGGATTCAGCTTAAATATCTCATAAGGCCTCTTGGGTTTAAATTTTTAGGGTTGCCATAGAAAGTCGAGAGGGATAGGATGAGTTTAGGCTCTCCTAAAGTGAACATTACGTAAGAGAATGGCCGAGCACGAGGCTAGGGTCATTACAGAAAAATGCGCATTTTTTATGACAATCCAACCTCTTTGTCAAATTTTTTTACTTACATATTATTCACTCTGTAAGAACATAACCCATCTTATTCTTCATAAATTTCTATCGTGCCCTTAGCGTCGATTACATGACCCCTCTCCACTCAAGAGAAATTTACGTTGAACCCCGGTACCAATACCAAGATTCAACTTAAGTCTTTTTTACGGAAATGTCATGGGTTCAAATCCTAGAGACACGACCAAAAATGGTAAGAGGTAAGATAGGCTCAGATTTAGCACATAGTATGTAAGTTAACGGCTTGACCATAGAGACCGGATTGTTATAACAACCCGACCTCTATATCCAAACCATTAACTTACGTGTTGTTTGATATTGGAAAGCCTAAGGTCATTTTATTCCTTACGGCTTCTGTTGCATTTTCAGGATTCGAATTCATGACATTTTCATTAAGAGAGACTTAAACTAAATCCTGGTTCCAATTAGATAGGTGCATTTTTTTAATGACCCAACATCTGTGCTCAAATCGTTAACTTATATGCTGTCCACTATGAGAGAGTCTGAGCTCGTGTTATCCCTTACAAATTTCTACGCATTTCCAAGATTCAAACTCATGACCTTTCCCTTGGGTACAGAGATTTGGTCGTTACAAAAAATACTCGTTTTATATGTGCTATATTATGTGCTTGTACTTATTTAATATTTACTTGTATATATTCTTAGAAGCCCACTTTTTAAATGTTAGATGATCTTTGCTATATTCAATTAAATATTAATTTTTTGAATAATATGATTGTCTTAAGATTCTTCAAGGTTATTATGTTTAGTACTTGTGTTATTACTATTATTTTATTTTTGAGATGTAAAAATAAGTTAATTTTCGACATCATATTCACATATATATTGTATAACTTTATTGGATTAAATAAAACTTATATTGACAAATCTTAAACTACGTATAAAAAATGGTATGTAGTATGTTAAATTAACACTAATGTGTGTGCCTGCCATTTCATATTAAATTGCTTGCTTAAATTATTTATGTATTTTGAATATGAAACTTGTCAGGGCTTTTGTTTCGCACGGGTTAGTCGCTAACAATTAA
>NW_019263560.1:0-2553 GCF_002742605.1 Olea europaea var. sylvestris | reverse complement strand
CTGATTGAACATTTCAGTGAGTGCATCCACTGAAAATGGCTCTTCACTCTGCACGACAATCTGAGTTTCTTCCCCATCTTGAACTACCCTGACAGGTCCATAATTTCCTTCGTACATAACCCTTTCCACTGAGTTTGCTTCTGCAACAAAAGGCCTATGATCGGCCTGTACCACCTCTGCTTCACCCTTGTTATTCCAAAAAATCAGGCATTGATGGAGCGATGAGGGTATACAGCGACTTCCGTGTATCCAATCTCTTCCTAGTAACACATTGTAACTAGTAGGACCATCTATTACAAAGAAGACTGTGGTCCTAATAGTTGTCCCTATAATTATGTCCAATGGCATAACTCCCTTAGCTACAGTTGCTCCTCCATTGAAACTTGTAAGGATGACTTCTGTTGGAATCATATCCCCTTCTGTCTTTGCAAATTTCCTCATCATCCTAGATGGAATGGTGTTTATAGTTGCTCCATTATCGACAAGCACTTTTGCCATAGGTATGCCGTTAACTAGAGCTTTAACGTATAATGACCTCAAGTGTTTAGTCAATTTCATGGCTGGTTGTATAAAAATAACCTTTTCGACAGCCTCTATTTCTACTTCCTGCTTATTCTCTGTCGAGTTATCCTTTTGTGATAAGTCAACGTGCAGCATATTGCACTGAGTCTCTGTCTCCTGAATTTCTTTTTACTGTTTTCTAATGCTTCATCTTCAGTTACCCAACCTGTGGGAGGAGGCATCATTCATGGAGGTGATCCATACTTTTCAGAGCGAGACACTCTCTTCTTTCTTTTGGGCGTTCCGTACAGTACGTAAAAATCGAAAGAACGCCCAGATGGTTCTCTCAATAAGTCTACTTTACGAACCCCCTCGCGATGTAGTTGCTTCAATAGAGTATTGTACGATACTCCTCTTCTTCTTCTTTCTGCTTCGAGATTGATTTCCTCTTCAATGTCTGTCATACCATCATCTTCCTCACCATTGTAGGCCTCTCTAGAAGTCTGGCATTCTTCATACCTCAGCATGCATGCTTCTCCTTCGTTATTCTCTCTTTCTTCTTCTTCTTTCTCTTTATTCTTGAACTCCAATGGCTAGTAAATAGTTATTAGCCACGACAGAAGGTAACGTATCGAACTAAATAGTAAGGGGCTGATCTGGATTTTTTTCATCCCTTCTGTCTCGCTCAAACTTCAATCTCCCAGAAGAAGTTTCTGGCAACTCTTTCATTGATTCATCTGTACCAGTCTCCTCACTGTCTTTGAGAACATTTTGATTGGCTACCTCGAGTAGTTTAGGCGCCTTAGGACGTGACACTCCCTGTTGTTGCCTGATCATTCGTCCATAATGTCGTTGAAAACGCCTTTGTTGGGTTCTAGTCATCTCGTTGAAGGGTATCGCCTTTCTTGCATTATACTGGAACGAATGCCATACATTTGGTTGGCGAGGTTGCGACCTGAATGTTCTCCCATTATTTACTGGCCTGAACTGCCTCTCAAAAGGCGGTCCCTTATAGAACGATGTACCTCGTCCTCTACCAGGCTGAGCGTTTGGGAAGAAAGTAGGGCGATGGGGATGCTGCCATATCCCTGGTTTTTCCATATTCCCACTCACTTCTTTTTTACATCTTGCACACAAGACGTCTTCATCCTTTTTTGGCTCCTTCCTTTTAATACGCTCAAAGACACTGTGATGTGGTCCAGGGTCTTCTACTCCATCATCTATAACTAACTTGAATTTTGGCAACTTGTTTTTGAAATCAGACGTCACCATATTCACTCCAAGTGGCTGTGGAAAAGGATTTTCATCCACTGCCATCTTTTTCTTATCATCGAACATAATTCGTCCTGATTCAATGACATTCTGTAACACATGGCGAAAAACCAAGCATTTGTTAGTCAAATGTGACCATGCATTATGCCATTTACAATATTTTTTACCCTTAATTTGTTCAGGGCTTGGCAATTTATGGTTATCGCTCAGCTTTATCTGCTTATCCTTATATAATTTATCAAATATAAGGTCAGCTTTGGTTACATCGAACGAGAATGTTCTAGTTTTTATGTTTTCATCTTTCATAGGCTCATCCTTACCTGATGGTCTAGGCTTAGCCATTATAGGACAACTATACGTGTTTTCTTTGACTAATTCGGTCAAACACATTTCTGTCTAATTGTATGACTCGTTATTGATGATATGAACATCAAAATTTGGGTCTCTATAATAAGTCCCCTTGCTAGAATTTTTTATCTGCTCTTCTTCTCTTATCAATCGTTCATACCTAATCACGTTCGCACTCAATTGGAAAAGGTCAGAAAATTCCTTGTCTTGGAATTTCTTTTTCAAATCAAAGTTCAAACAACCTTGAGCGATTTTGACAAACTCTTTTTCGGGTAAAGGTACAAAACATTTACTTCTTGCTGTCTTGAACCTTTGGAGGAAACCTTCTGCCCATTCGTTTGGCATTTGGTGTAGATTCGCCAAATCGGCCAAAGTAACTTCAGACTCAGTCTTATAAAACTGAGCGTGGAATAATTGTTCCAATTGTTGCCA
>NW_019263559.1:14242-15202 GCF_002742605.1 Olea europaea var. sylvestris | reverse complement strand
CTTGATGGCAGACAGTTTATATGCAGCCTTTGGGAGTTCCTTCCTGGTGTAGCAGTAGTTCTTAGTGCCATTCCTTCGGTCCCAGTAACCATTACAGGAAGTGTTCTGAGTGCTTATGACTATTTCTTTCCCCTTCCTTACTTCTTACCGTTCATGTCATTACCTTCTCTAGTTAGGAGTGATCTTTCCTTAGATTTTAGAAATATAAAGAAGAGTTCTCAATGGACAGCTTTCCATTGAGAAGAGGTTTAAATCCTGGCTAACTAAGAGATAGAGATTCGGGCTTGGCTAGAATAGCTAATAGGCTAGCTTCCTTTGTTTGGCGCCCTTTCTTAAGGCAGTTCAGTTGCTTGTCCGATTCCATGCTTATGATTCCATTCTTCTTGTAAACCAAGTCATTAGACCTGTCTGCGGATTCGATTCCTACCCCTCATATTCGGCTTCGGCTTAGTTCAAAAAGTAGCCCAAGCTCGGAACCAACCATGCCCTACCGACCAACCCCATAGTCTGACTTATGCTAGTCGTACTGAGCTTAATGATGGATCTGATATATTGGCCTCACTTCATGGAGAAAGAGAGGTCAGTGACCCGGGGGTAGGCGACTCAATCAATAGGAATTCTCTCTGGAATGCTTAGGCCAATTATCTTTTTCGAAATTTGTGGTATGGCTTTGAAGCCCAAGGAATGATCCAGTCCCCTAGACGGGCAGGAACCTTTCCTGGAAGCTCTCCCTCCCAGTTCTTTCATAAGAGGACCCTTACCCCCAAGTGATAGACCATGGCATTCTTCATGAAAGTGCCTTCCCTTTTAAGGATAGGTCGTGCCATTCGAAAACTGAGAAAAGAGGCTGAGAGTACTCTGCTCTCTGCTCAGGGCAATCAGGGGTTTCCGGGCATTCGTCCAAGCCAAGCCCATTCGCGAGATCCTCACGAGGCTTGGGAGTAGAGAGTCTTCGATCTA
>NW_019263559.1:4711-5008 GCF_002742605.1 Olea europaea var. sylvestris | reverse complement strand
AAACAATAGCAACAATCTCCCTTTCGTTTGATGACGAATTTCCTGCTGCAAAAAAGATTCGAATATTCATGAATTGGGCTTTCATTCAGATGCTGGAAGTGTAAAGAAAGACTCAATAGAATATGTGTGTGATCTTTTGATCATCTGAATTTCCCACCCACCAAGATCAGATCCGCTTTCTGTTTGATTGCCCTCAATCCTCATCGCTTTCAGTCTTGATGGCAGACAGTTTATATGCAGCCTTTGGGAGTTCCTTCCTGGTGTAGCAGTAGTTCTTAGTGCCATTCCTTCGGTCCC
>NW_019263559.1:0-458 GCF_002742605.1 Olea europaea var. sylvestris | reverse complement strand
ATATATATATATATAGGGTCTGTCAGACACATAGCCAAACGAAGCGTGTCATCAGTGGTCTATTAATATAGATGTAGCCGATAATGAAGAGTAGAAAGAGATATAGAAAGCATGCTGCGTGGAATATTTATAGGTAGCCAGTCTTTACTTAACTCGACCCAAGCACTGCCCAAAGACTCCCGTGCCTTCTGTTGGTCAACAATCAATTACTACTCATACAATCTTCCATACTAGATTCACTACTCATAGAGGTAGAGGAAGGAAACGAAAGAATCTCAATTTTATGTTATGGAGCTAGATATCGTTAAAGGCCTTGTGGCCTTATGTACTGTATCAACGACTTTCGTTTGTAAACGAATCCATAATAAACGAACAAGGGAAGAGGGAGGGCCCTTAGCCATAAAGATAAAGACAAGGGAAATGGCTACCGAAAGAAAGGAAAGGCTTCTTCTCGAGCT
>NW_019263558.1:0-15210 GCF_002742605.1 Olea europaea var. sylvestris | reverse complement strand
CGCGTCGGGGGCAATTTCGTCATTTTTCGTGACTGTGTCGGAATGGGTTAAAATTTGACAGATTGATCGGAAACAAAAATCGCTCCTGGGGCAATTTCGTCATTTCTCGCAACTGTGTCGGAATTGGCTAAAATTTGACAGGTTGATCGGAAACAAAAATCGCGCCGGGGGCTATTTTGTCATTTTTTGCGACGATGTCGGAATGCGCAAAAATTTGACTGGTCGATCGGAAACAAAAACTACGCCGGGGCAAATTTCCTCATTTTTCGCGACTGTGTCGGAATGGGCTAAAATTTGACAGGTTGATCGGAAACAAAAATCGCGTCGGGGGCAATTTCGTCATTTTTATCGACTGTGTCGGAATGGGCTAAAATTTGACAGGTTGATCAGAAACAAAAATCGCGTCGAGGACAATTACGTCATTTTTCGCGAAAGTGTCGGAACGGGCTAAAATTTGACAGGTTGATCGGAAAAAAAAATCGCGCTGGGGGCAATTTCGTCATTTTTCGCGACTGTGTAGGAATGGACTAAAATTTGACGGGTTTATCGGAAACAAAAATCGCGCCGGTGGCAATTTCGTCATTTTTCGCGACTGTGTTGGAATTGGCTAAAATTTGACCGGTTGATCGGAAGCAAAAATCGCGTCGGGGGCAATTTCGTCATTTTTCGTGACTTTGTCGGAATGGGCTCAAATTTGACAGGTTGATCAGGAACAAAAACCGCGCAAGGAGAATTTTGTCATTTTTCGTAACTGTGTCGGAATTGGCTAAAATTTGACAGGTTGATCGTAAGCAAAAATCGCGTCGAGGGCAATTTCGTCATTTTTCGCGACTTTGTCGGAATGGGCTAAAATTTGACAGGTTGATCAGGAATAAAAACCGCGCAAGGAGAATTTCGTCAATTCTCGCAACTGTGTCGGAATTGGCTAAAATTTGACAGGTTGATCGGAAACAAAAATCGCGCCGGGGGCTATTTTGTCATTTTTTGCGACGATGTTGGAATGCGCTAGAATTTGACTGGTCGATCGGAAACAAAAACTGCGCCGGGGCAAATTTCCTCATTTTTCTCCACTGTGTCGGAATGGGCTAAAATTTGAGAGGTTGATCCGGAACAAAAACTGTGCCGGGGGAAATTTCGTCATTTTTCGCAACTGTGTCGAAATGGGCTAAAATTTGACAGGTTGATCGGAAACAAAAATCGCGCCGGGGGCAATTTCGTCATTTTTCGCGACTGTGTCGGAATGGGCTAAAATTTGACAGGTTGATCGGAAACAAAAATCGCGTCGGGGACAATTTCGTCATTTTTCGCGACTGTGTCGGAATGGGCTCAAATTTGACAGGTTATTCAGGAACAAAAACCGCGCAAGGAGAATTTCATCATTTTTCGTAACTGTCGGAATTGGTTAAAATTTGACAGGTTGATCGAAAACAAAAATCGTGCCGGGGGCTATTTTGTCATTTTTTGCGACGATGTCGGAATGCGCTAAAATTTGACTGGTTGATCGGAAACAAAAACCGCTACGGGGAAAATTCCGTCATTTTTCGCGACTTGTCGGAATTGGCTAAATTTGGACAGGTTGATCGGAAACAAAAATCGCGTCGGGGGCAATTTCGTAATTTTTCACGACTGTGTCGGAAGGGCTCAAATTTGACAGGTTGATCAGGAACAAAAACCGCGTCGGGGGTAATTTCGTCATTCTTTGCAACTGTGTCGAAATTGGCTAAAATTTGACTGGTTGATAGGAAACAAAAATCGCGCCGGTGGCAATTTTGTCATTTTTCGCGACGATGTCGGAATGGGCTAAAATTGGATTGGTTGATCGAAAACAAAAATCATGTCGGGGGCAATTTTTTTATTTTTCGCGATTGTGTCGGAATGGCCTAAAATTTGATTGGTTGATCGGAAACAAAAATCGCGTCGGGGGCAATTTCTTAATTTTTCTCGACTGTGTCGGAATGGGCCCAAATTTGACAGGTTGATTGGGAACAAAAATCGCACCGGGAGAATTTCGTAATTTTTCGCAGCTGTGTTGGAATTGGCTAAAATTTGACAGGTTTATCGAAAACAAAAATCGTGCCGGGGGCAATTTCGACCTTTTTCGCGACGGTGTCGGAATGGGCTAAAATTTGAGAGGTTGATCCGGAACAAAAACTGCGCTGGGGGCAATTTCGTCATTTTTCGCAACTGTGTCGAAATAGGCTAAAACTTGACAGATTGATCGGAAACAAAAATCGCGCCGAAGGCAATTTCGTCATTTTTCGCGACTGTGTCGAAATGGGCTAAAATTTGACAGGTTGATCGGAAACAAAAATCGTGTCGGGGACAATTTCGTAATTTTTCGCGACTAAGTTGGAATGGGCCAAAATTTGACAAGTTTATCGAAAACAAAAATCGCGCCGGGGCAATTTCGTCATTTTTCTCGACTGTGTCGAAATGGGCTAAAATTTGACTGGTTGATCGGAAATAAAAATCGAGGCAGGGGCAATTTCGTCATTTTTCGCGACTGTGTCGGAATGGGCTAAAATTTGACAGGTTGATCGGAAACAAAAATCGTGTCGGGGACAATTTCGTAATTTTTCGCGACTAAGTTGGAATGGGCCAAAATTTGACAAGTTTATCGAAAACAAAAATCGCGCCGGGGCAATTTCGTCATTTTTCTCGACTGTGTCGAAATGAGCTAAAATTTGACTGGTTGATCGGAATTAAAAATCGCAGCAGGGGCAATTTCGTCATTTTTCGCGACTGTGTCAGAATTGGCTAAAATTTGACAAGTTGATCGAAAACAAAAGCGCGCCGGGGGCAATTTCGACCTTTTTCGCGTCGGTGTCGGAATGGGCTAAAATTTGAAAGGTTGATCCGGAACAAAAACTGCGCCGGGGGCAATTTCATCATTTTTCGCAACTGTGTCGAATTGGGCTAAAATTTGACAGGTTGATCGGAAACAAAAATCGCGTCGGGGACAATTTCGTCATTTTTCGCGACTGTGTCAGAATTGGCTAAAATTTGACAAGTTGATCGAAAACAAAAGCGCGCCGGGGGCAATTTCGACCTTTTTCGCGACGGTGTCGGAATGGGCTAAAATTTGACTGGTTGATCGGAAACAAAAACCGCGTCGGGGGCAATTTCGTCATTTTTCTCGCCTGTGTCGAAATGGGCTAAAATTTGACTGGTTGGTGGGAATTATAAACCGCGGCAGGGGCAATTTTGTCATTTTTCGCGACTGTGTCTGAATTGGCTAAAATTTTTCAAGTTGATCGAAAACAAAAATCGCGTTGGGGGCAATTTTGACCTTTTTCGCGACGGTGTCGGAATGGGCTAAAATTTGAGAGGTTGATCCGGAACAAAAACTGCGCCGGGGGCAATTTCGTCATTTTTTGCAACTGTGTCGAAATGGGCAAAAATTTGACGGGTTGATCGGAAACAAGAACCGCACCGGGGGCAATTTCGTCATTTTTCGCGATTGTGTCGGAATGGGCTAAAATTTGACAGTTTGATCGGAAACAAAATCGCGTCGGGGACAATTTCGTCATTTTTCGCGACTGTGTCGGAATGAGCTCAAATTTGACAGGTTATTCAGGAACAAAAATCGCGCAAGGAAAATTTCATCATTTTTCGTAACTGTGTCGGAATTGGTTAAAATTTGACAGGTTGATCGGAAACAAAAATCGTGTCGTGGGCTATTTTGTCATTTTTTGCGACGATGTCGGAATGCGCTAAAATTTGACTGGTTGATCGGAAACAAAAACCGCTACGGGGAAAATTTCGTCATTTTTCGCGACTGTGTTGGAATTGGCTAAATTTTGACAGGTTGATCGGAAACAAAAATCGCGTCGGGGGCAATTTCGTAATTTTTCACGACTGTGTCGGAAGGGCTCAAATTTGACAGGTTGATCAGGAACAAAAACCGCGTCGGGGGTAATTTCGTAATTTTTTGCAACTGTGTCGAAATTGGCTAAAATTTGACTCGTTGATAGGAAACAAAAATCTTGCCGGGGGCAATTTTGTCATTTTTCGCGACGATGTCGGAATGTGCTAAAATTGGATTGGTTGATCGAAAACAAAAACCGCGTCGGGGGCAATTTTTTCATTTTTCGCGATTGTGTCGGAATGGCCTAAAATTTGATTGGTTGATCGGAAACAAAAATCGCGTCGGGGGCAATTTCTTAATTTTTCTCGACTCTGTCGGAATGGGCTCAAATTTGACAGGTTGATCGGGAACAAAAATCGCACCGAGAGAATTTGGTAATTTTTCGCAGCTGTGTCGGAATTGGCTAAAATTTGACAGGTTTATCGAAAACAAAAATCGTGCCGGGGGCAATTTTGACCTTTTTCGCGACGGTGTCGGAATGGGCTAAAATTTGAGAGGTTGATCCGGAACAAAAACTGCGCTGGGGGCAATTTCGTCATTTTTCGCAACTGTGTCGAAATAGGCTAAAATTTGACAGATTGATCGGAAACAAAAATCGCGCCGGGAGTAATTTCGTCATTTTTCGCGACTGTGTCGGAATGGGCTAAAATTTGACAGGTTGATTGGAAACAAAAATCGCGTCGGGGACAATTTCGTAATTTTTCGCGACTGTGTTGGAATGGGCCAAAATTTGACAAGTTTATCGAAAACAAAAATCGCGCCGGGGCAATTTCGTCATTTTTCTCGACTGTGTCGAATTGGGCTAAAATTTGACTGGTTGATCGGAAATAAAAATCGAGGCAGGGGCAATTTCGTCATTTTTCGCGACTGTGTCGGAATGGGCTAAAATTTGACAGGTTGATCGGAAACAAAATCGCGTCGGGGACAATTTTGTCATTTTTCGCGACTGTGTCGGAATGGGCTAAAATTTGACAGGTTGATCGGAAACAAAAATCGCGCTGGGGGCAATTTCGTCATTTTTCTCGACTGTGTCTAAACGGGCTAAAATTTGACTGGTTGATCGGAATTAAAAACCACAGCAGGGGCAATTTCGTCATTTTTCGCGACTGTGTCAGAATTGGCTAAAATTTGACAAGTTGATCGAAAACAAAAATCGCGCCGGGGGCAATTTCGACCTTTTTCGCGTCGGTGTCGGAATGGGCTAAAATTTGAAAGGTTGATCCGGAACAAAAACTGCGCCGGGGGAAATTTTATCATTTTTCGCAACTGTGTCGAAATGGGCAAAAATTTGACAGGTTGATCGGAAACAAAAATCGCGTCGGGGACAATTTCGTCATTTTTCGCGACTGTGTCGGAATGGGCTAAAATTTGACTGGTTGATAGGAAACAAAAATCGCGCTGGGGCAATTTCGTCATTTTTCTCGACTGTGTCGAAATGGGCTAAAATTTGACTGGTCGGTGGGAATTATAAACCGCGGCAGGGGCAATTTTGTCATTTTTCGCGACTGTGTCGGAATTGGCTAAAATTTTTCAAGTTGATCAAAAACAAAAATCGCGCTGGGGGCTATTTTGACCTTTTTCGCGACGGTGTCGGAATGGGCTAAAATTTGAGAGGTTGATTCGGAACAAAAACTGCGCCGGGGGCAATTTCGTCATTTTTTGCAACTGTGTCGAAATGGGGTAATATTTGACGGGTTGATCGGAAAGAAGAACCGTACCGGGGGCAATTTCGTCATTTTTCGCGATTGTGTCGGAATGGGCTAAAATTTGACAGGTTGATCGGAAACAAAATCGCGTCGGGGACAATTTCGTCATTTTTCGCGACTGTGTCGGAATGGACTAAAATTTGACAGGTTGATCGGAAAAAAATCGCGCCGGGGGCAATTTCGTCATTTTTCTCGACTGTGTCGAAATGGGATAAAATTTGACTGGTTGATCGGAATTAAAAACCGCGGCAGGGGTAATTTCGTCATTTTTCGCGACTGTGTCGGAATTGGCCAAAATTTGACAAGTTATCGAAAACAAAAATCGCTCCGGGGGCAATTTCGACCTTTTCGCGACGGTGTCGGAAAGGGCTAAAATTTGAGAGGTTATCCGGAACAAAAACTGCGCCGGGGGCAATTTCGTCATTTTTCGAACCTGTGTCGAAATGGGCTTAAATTTGACAGGTTGATCGGAAACAAAAATTGCGCCGGGGGCAATTTCGTCATTTTTCGCGACTGTGTCGGAATGGGCTAAAATTTGATAGGTTGATCGGAAAAAAAATCGCGTCGGGGACAATTTCATCATTTTTCGCGACTGTGTCGGAATGGGCTAAAATTTGACTGGTCGATCGGAAACAAAAATCGCGTCGGGGACAATTTCGTCATTTTTCACGACTATGTCGGAATGGGCTAAAATTTGACAGGTTGATCCGGAACAAAAACTGCGCCGGGGGCAATTTCGTCATTTTTCGCAACTGTGTTGAAGTGGGCTAAAATTTGACAGGTTGATCGGAAACAAAAACCGCGCCGGGGCAATTTCGTCATTTTTCGCGACTGTATCGGAATGGGCTAAAATTTGACAGGTTGATCGGAAACAAAAATCGCGACCGGGACAATTTTGTCATTTTTCGCGACTGTGTCGGAATGGGCTAAAATTTGACTGGTTGATAGGAAACAAAAATTTCGCTGGGGGCAATTTCGTCATTTTTCTCGACTGTGTCTAAATGGGCTAAAATTTGACTGGTCGATCGGAATTAAAAACCACAGCAGGGGTAATTTCGTCATTTTTCGCGACTGTGTCGGAATGGGCTAAAATTTGACTGGTCGATCGGAATTAAAAACCACAGCAGGGGTAATTTCGTCATTTTTCGCGACTGTGTCAGAATTGGCTAAAATTTGACAAGTTGATCGAAAACAAAAATCGCGCCGGGGGCAATTTCGACCTTTTTCGCGTCGGTGTTGGAATGGGCTAAAATTTGAAAGGTTGATCCGGAACAAAAACTGCGCCGGGGGCAATTTCATCATTTTTCGCAACTGTGTCGAAATGGGCTAAAATTTGACAGGTTGATCGGAAACAAAAATCGCGTCGGGGACAATTTCGTCATTTTTCGCGACTGTGTCGGAATGGGCTAAAATTTGACTGGTTGATAGGAAACAAAAATCGCGCCGGGGGCAATTTCGTCATTTTTCTCGACTGTGTCGAAATAGGCTAAAATTTAACTGGTTGGTCGGAATTATAAACCGCGGCAGCGGCAATTTTGCCATTTTTCGCGACTGTGTCGGAATTGGCTAAAATTTGACAAGTTGATCGAAAACAAAAATCGCGCTGGGGGCAATTTTGACCTTTTTCGCGACGGTGTCGGAATGGGCTAAAATTTGAGAGGTTGATCCGGAACAAAAACTGCGCCGTGGGCAATTTCGTCATTTTTTGCAACTATGTCGAAATGGGCTAAAATTTGACAGGTTGATCGAAAACAAAAACCGCGCCGGGGGCAATTTCGTCATTTTTCGCGACTATGTCGGAATGGACTAAAATTTGACAGGTTGATCGGAAACAAAAATCGCGTCGGGGACAATTTCGCCATTTTTCGCGACTCTGTCGGAATGGGCTAAAATTTGACAGGTTGATAGGAAACAAAAATCGTGCCAGGGGAAATTTCGTCATTTTTCTAGACTGTGTCGAAATGGGCTAAAATTTGACTGGTCGATCGGAAATAAAAACCGAGGCAGAGGCAATTTCGTCATTTTTCGCGACTGTGTCGGAATGGGCTAAAATTTGACAGGTTGATTGGAAACAAAATCGCGTCGGGGACAATTTCGTCATTTTTCGCGACGATGTCGGAATGGGCTGAAATTTGACAGGTTGATTGGAAACAAAATCGCGTCGGGGACAATTTCGTCATTTTTCTCGACTGTGTCGAAATGGGCTAAAATTTGACTGATTGATCGGGAACAAAAATCGCGCCGGGGGCAATTTCGTCATTTTTCTCGACTGTGTCGAAATGGGATAAAATTTGACTGGTTGATCGGAATTAAAAACCGCCGCAGGGGCAATTTCGTCATTTTTCGCGACTGTGTTGGAATTGGCTAAAATTTGACAAGTTATCGAAAACAAAAATCGCTCCGGGGGCAATTTCGACCTTTTCGCGACGGTATCGGAATGGGCTAAAATTTGAGAGGTTATCCGGAACAAAAACTGCGCCGGGGGCAATTTCGTCATTTTTCGAACCTGTGTCGAAATGGGCTTAAATTTGACAGGTTGATCGGAAACAAAAATTGCGCCGGGGGCAATTTCGTCATTTTTCGCGACTGTGTCGGAATGGGCTAAAATTTGACTGGTTGATCGGAAACAAAATCGCGTCGGGGACAATTTCATCATTTTTCGCGACTGTGTCGGAATGGGCTAAAATTTGACTGGTCGATCGGAAACAAAAATCGCGTCGGGGACAATTTCGTCATTTTTCGCGACTGTGTCGGAATGGGCTAAAATTTGACAGGTTGATCGGAAACAAAAATCGCGTCAGGGACAATTTCGTTGTTTTTCGCGACTGTGTCGGAATGGGTTAAAATTTGACAGGTTGATCGGAAACAAAAATCGCGCCGAGGGCAATTTCGTCATTTTTCTTGACTGTGTCGAAATGGGCTAAAATTTGACTGGTTGATCGGAATTAAAAAACGCGGCAGGGGCAATTTCGTCATTTTTCGCGACAGTGTCGGAACTGGCTAAAATTTGACAAGTTGATTGAAAACAAAAATCGTGCCGGGGGCAATTTCGACCTTTTTCGCGACTGTGTCGGAATGGGCTAAAATTTGAGAGGTTGATCCGGAACAAAAACTGCGCCGGGGGCAATTTCGTCATTTTTCGCAACTGTGTTGAAGTGGGCTAAAATTTGACAGGTTGATCGGAAACAAAAACCGCACCGGGGGCAATTTCGTCATTTTTCGCGACTGTGTCGGAATGGGCTAAAATTTGACAGGTTGATCGGAAACAAAAATCGCGACCGGGACAATTGTCATTTTTCGCGACTGTGTCGGAATGGGCTAAAATTTGACTGGTTGATAGGAAACAAAAATCGCGTCGAGGGCAATTTCGTCATTTTTCTCGACTGTGTCGAAATGGGCTAAAATTTGACTGGTTGATCGTAAATAAAAATCGAGCCAGGGGTAATTTCGTCATTTTTCGCGACTGTGTCGGAATGGGCTAAAATTTGATAGGTTGATCGGAAACGAAATCGCGTCGGGGACAATTTCGTCATTTTTCGCGACTGTGTCGGAATGGGCTAAAATTTGACATGTTGATCGGAAACAAAAATCGCGCCGGGGGAAATTTCATCATTTTTCGCGACTGTGTCGGAATGGGCTAAAATTTGACATGTTGATCGGAAACAAAAATCGCGCCGGGGGCAATTTCGTCATTTTTCTCGACTGTGTCGAAATGGGCTGAAATTTGACTGGTTGATCGGAATTAAAAACCGCGGCAGGGGCAATTTCGTCATTTTTCGCGACCATGTCGGAATTGGCTAAAATTTGACAAGTTGATCGAAAAAAAAATCTTGCCGGGGCAATTTCGACCTTTTTCACGACGGTGTCGGAATGGGCTAAAATTTGAGAGGTTGATCCGGAACAAAAACTGGGCCGGGGGCAATTTCGTTATTTTTCGCAACTGTGTCGAAATGGGCTAAAATTTGACTGGTTGATCGGAAACAAAAACTGCGCCGGGGGCAATTTCGTCATTTTTCGCAATTGTGTCGGAATGGGCTAAAATTTGACAGGTTGATAGGAAAGAAAAAACCGCTCCGGGGGCAATTTCGTCATTTTTCGCGACTGTGTAGGAATGGGCTAAAATTTGACAGGTTGATCGGAAACAAAAATCGCGTCGGGGGAAATTTCATCATTTTTCGCGACTGTGTCGGAATGGGCTAAAATTTGACAGGTTGATCGGAAACAAAATCGCGTCGGGGACAATTTCGTCATTTTTCACGGCTCTGTCGGAATGGGCTAAAATTTGACAGGTTGATCGAAAACAAAAATCGCGCTGGGGGCAATTTCGTCATTTTTTTCGACTTTGTCGAAATGGGCTAAAATTTGAAAGGTTGATCAGGAACAAAAATCGCGTCGGGGGTAATTTCGTCATTTTTTGCAACTGTGTCGGAATTGGCCAAAATTTGGCTGGTTGATAGGAAACAAAAATCGCGCCGTGGGCAATTTTGTCATTTTTCGCGACGATGTCGGAATGGGCAAAGATTTGATTGGTTGATCGGAAACAAAAACCGCGCCGGGGGCAATTTTCTCATTTTTCACGACTGTGTCAGAATGGGCTAAAATTTGACGGGTTGATCGGAAACAAAAATTGTGTCGGGGGCAATTTCGTCATTTTTCTCGACTGTGTCGGAATGAGCTCAACTTTGACAGGTTGATCGGGAACAAAAATCGCGTCGGGGGAATTTCGTAAATTTTCGTAACTATGTCGGAAATGGCTAAAATTTGACAGGTTGATCGAAAACAAAAATCGAGCCGAGGGCAATTTCGACATTTTTCGCGACGGTGTCGGAATGGGCTAAAATTTGAGACGTTGATCCGAAACAAAAACCGCGCCTGGGCAATTTCGTCATTTTTCGCAACTGTGTCGAAATGGGCTAGAATTTGACAGGTTGATTGGAAACAAAAATCGCGCCGGGGGCAATTTCGTCATTTTTCGCGACTGTGTCGGAATGGCCCAAAATTTGACAGGTTGATCGGAAAAAAAAATCGCGTCGGGGTCAATTTCGTCTTTTTTCGCGACTGCATCCGAATGGGCTAAAATTTGACAGGTTGATCGGAAACAAAAATCGCGTCGGGGGCAATTTCGTCATTTTTCTCGACTGTGTTGAAATGGGCTAAAATTTGACTGGTTGATCGGAAATAAAAACCGCGGCTGGGGCAATTTCATCATTTTTTGCGACTGTGTCGGAATGGGCAAAAATTTGACAGATCGATCGGAAACAAAAACCGCTTCGGGGGCAATTTCATTATTTTTCGCGACTGTGTCGGAATTGGCAAAAATTTGATAGGTTGATCGGAAACAAAAATCGCACGGGGGGCAATTTTGTCATTTTTCGCGACGGTGTCTGAATGGGCTAAAATTTGACAAGTTGATCGGAGACAAAAACCGCGCCGGAGGCAATTTCGTCATTTTTCGCAATAGTGTCGGAATTGGCTTAAATTTGACAGGTTGATCGGGAACAAAAATCGCGTCGGGGACAATTTCGTCATTTTTCGCGACTGTGTCGGAATGGGCTAAAATTTGACAGGTTGATCGGAAACAAAAATCGCGCCGTGGGCAATTTCGTCATTTTTCGCGACGGTGTCGAAATCGGCTAAATTTTGACTGGTGGATCGGAAACAAAAATCGCGCCGTGGACAATTTCGTCATTTTTCGCGACTGTGTCGGAATGGGCTGAAATTTGACAGTTTGATTGGAAATAAAAATCACGCCGAGGGCAATTTCCTCCTGTTTCTCGACTGTGTCGGAATGGGCTCAAATTTGACAGATTATCAGGAGCAAAAACCGCGTCAAGGGTAATTTCGTCTTTTTTTGCAACTGTGTCGGAATTGGCTAAAATTTGACTGGTTGATAGGAAACAAAAATTACGCCGGGGGCAATTTTGTCATTTTTCGCAACGATGTCGAAATGGGCTAAAATTTGATTGGTTGATCGGAAACAAAATTCGCGTCGGGGGCAATTTCCTCATTTTTCAGGACTGCGTCGGAATGGGCTAAAATTTGACAGGTTGACCGGAAACAAAAATTGCGTCGGGGGCAGTTTCGTCATTTTTCTCGACTGAGTCGGAATGGGCTCAAATTTGACAGGTTGATCGGGAACAAAATTCGCGCCGGGAGAATTTCGTCGTTTTTCACAACTGTGTCGGAATTGGTTAAAATTTAACATGTTGATCGAAAACAAAAATCTCGCCGGGGGCAATTTCGACATTTTTCGTGACGGTGTCGGAATGGGCTAAAATTTGAGAGGTTGATCCGGAACAAAAATCGCGCCGGGGGTAATTTCGTCATTTTTCGCAACTGTGTCGAAATGGGCTAAAATTTGACAGGTTGATCGGAAACAAAAATCGCGCCGAGGGCAGTTTATTCATTTTTCGAAACTGTGTCGGAATGGGCTAAAATTTGACAGGTTGATCGGAAACAAAAAATCGCGCCGGGGGCAATTTCGTCATTTTTCGCAACTGTGTCGGAATGGGCTAAAATTTGACAACTTGATCGGAAACAAAAAACTGCGCCGGGGGTAATTTCGTCATTTTTCGCAATTGTGTAGGAATGGGCTAAAATTTGACTGGTTGATCGGAAACAAAAATCGCGCCGGGGGCAATTTCGTCATTTTTAGCGACTGTGTCGGAATGGGCTCAAATTTGACAGGTTGATCGGGAACAAAAACTGCGCCGGGGGTAATTTCGTCATTTTTTGCAACTGTGTCGGAATTGGCTATAATTTGGCTGGTTGATCGGAAACAAAAATCGCGCCGGGGGCAATTTCGACATTTTTCGCGACGGTGTCGGAATGGGCTAAAATTTTAGAGGTTGATCCGGAACAAAATCCGCGCCGGGGGCAATTTCGTCATTTTTCGCAACTGTGTCGAAATGGGCTAGAATTTGACAGGTTGATTGGAAACAAAAATCGCGTCGGGCGCAATTTCGTCATTTTTCGCGACTGTGTCGGAATGGGCCGAAATTTGGCAGTCTGATCGGAAATAAAAATAACGTCGAGGGCAATTTCCTCCTTTTTCTCCACTGTGTCGGAATGGGCTCAAATTTGACAGGTTGATCAGGAACAAAAACCGCGTCAAGGGTAATTTCCTTATTTTTTGCAACTGTGTCGGAATTGGCTAAAATTTGACTGGTTGATAGGAAACAAAAATCGCGTCGGGGGCAATTTTGTCATTTTTCGCGATGATGTCGAAATGGGCTAAAATTTGATTGGTTGATCGGAAACAAAATCCGCGCCGTGGACAATTTCCTCATTTTTCGCGACTGTGTCGGAATGGGCTAAAATTTGACAGGTCGATCGGAAGCAAAAATCGCATCGGGGGCAATTTCGTCATTTTTCTCGTCTGAGTCGGAATGGGTTCAAATTTGACAGGTTGATCGGGAACAAAATTTGCGCCGGGAGAATTTAGTAATTTTTCGCAACTGTGTCGGAATTGGCTAAAATTTGACAGGTTGATCGGAAACAAAAAACCGCGCGGGGGGCAATTTCGTCATTTTTCGCAACTGTGTCGAAAGGGGTTAAATTTGACAGGTTGATCGGAAACAAAAAACCGCGCGGGGGGCAATTTCGTCATTTTTCGCAACTGTGTCGAAATGGGTTAAATTTGACAGGTTGATCGGAAACAAAAATCGCGCCGAGGGCAATTTCTTCATTTTTCGAAACTGTGTCAGAATGGGCTAAAATTTGACAGGTTGATCGGAAACAAAAAACCGCGCGGGGGGCAATTTCGTCATTTTTCGCAACTGTGTCGGAATGGGCTAAAATTTGACAAGTTGATCGGAAAGAAAAAACTGCGCCGGGGGCAATTTCGTCATTTTTCGTGACTGTGTAGGAATGGGCTAAAATTTGACAGGTTGATCGGAAACAAAAATCGCGCCGGGGGCAATTTCGTCTTTTTTCGCGACTGTGTCGGAATGGGCTAAAATTTGACAGGTTGATCGGAAACAAAAATCGAGTCGGGGGCAATTTCGTCATTTTTCTCGACTGTGTCGAAATTGGCTAAAATTTGACTGGTTGATCGGAAATAAAAATCGCGGCAAGGGAAATTTCGTCATTTTTCGCGACTGTGTCGGAATGTCTAAAAATTTGACAGATCGATCGGAAACAAAAACCACGCCGGGGGCAATTTCGTTATTTTTCGCGACTGCGTCGGAATTGGCTAAAATTTGACAGGTTGATCGGAAACAAAAATCGCGCTGGGGGCAATTTCGTCATTTTTCGCGACGGTGTCGAAATCGGCTATAATTTGATTGGTGCATCGGAAACAAAAATTGCGCCGGGGACAATTTCGTCATTTTTCGCGACTGTGTCGGAATGGGCCGAAATTTGGCAGTCTGATCGGAAATAAAAATAACGTCGAGGGCAATTTCCTCCTTTTTCTCCACTGTGTCGGAATGGGCTCAAATTTGGCAAGTTGATCAGGAACAAAAACCGCGTCAAGGGTAATTTCCTTATTTTTTGCAACTGTGTCGGAATTGGCTAAAATTTGACTGGTTGATAGGAAACAAAAATCGCGTCGGGGGCAATTTTGTCATTTTTCGTGATGATGTCGAAATGGGCTAAAATTTGATTGGTTGATCGGAAACAAAATCCGCGCCGGGGGCAATTTCCTCATTTTTCGCGACTGTGTCGGAATGGGCTAAAATTTGACAGGTCGATCGGAAGCAAAAATCGCATTGGGGGCAATTTCGTCATTTTTCTCGTCTGAGTCGGAATGGGTTCAAATTTGACAGGTTGATCGGGAACAAAATTTGCGCCAGGAGAATTTAGTAATTTTTCGCAACTGTGTCGGAATTGGCCAAAATTTGACAGGTTGATCGAAAACAAAAATCGCGCCGCGGGCTATTTCGACATTTTTCGCGACGGTGTCGGAATGGGCTAAAATTTGAGAGGTTGATCCGGAACAAAAACCGCGCCGTGGGTAATTTCGTCATTTTTCGCAACTGTGTCGAAATGGGTTAAATTTGACAGGTTGATCGGAAACAAAAATCGCGCCGAGGGTAATTTCTTCATTTTTCGAAACTGTGTCTGAATGGGCTAAAATTTGACAGGTTGATCGGAAACAAAAAACCGCGCGGGGGGCAATTTCGTCATTTTTCGCAACTGTGTCGGAATGGGCTAAAATTTGACAAGTTGATCGGAAAGAAAAAATTGCGCCGGGGGCAATTTCGTCATTTTTCGTGACTGTGTAGGAATGGGCTACAATTTGACAGGTTGATCGGAAACAAAAATCGCGCCGGGGGCAATTTCGTCTTTTTTCGCGACTGTGTCGGAATGGGCTAAAATTTGACAGGTTGATCGGAAAGAAAAAATTGCGCCGGGGGCAATTTCGTCATTTTTCGTGACTGTGTAGGAATGGGCTACAATTTGACAGGTTGATCGGAAACAAAAATCGAGTCGGGGGCAATTTCGTCATTTTTCTCGACTGTGTCGAAATTGGCTAAAATTTGACTGGTTGATCGGAAATAAAAATCGCGGCAAGGGCAATTTCGTCATTTTTCGCTACTGTGTCGGAATATCTAAAAATTTGACAGATCGATCGGAAACAAAAACCACGCCGGGGGCAATTTCGTTATTTTTCGCGACTGCGTCGGAATTGGC
>NW_019263557.1:10641-15218 GCF_002742605.1 Olea europaea var. sylvestris | reverse complement strand
TAGGGCCTTCTGATCTTTCTTCCTTGCTTCCTTAAGTGCTGCATTTTCAGTTGCACTTAATACGTCTTCATCGACTTTAGACGCAGGTTTTGTAAAACCTTTCTCCACCATTTTCCATAGGTCTTAGGATGCTAAGAGCACCTTCATTTGTATGCTCCAATTCTCATAATTCTCCTTTGTCAGCCTTGGTAGCTGTGGCTGGAATAAACTAGATGAGAAAGCCATGTCGAATTGGAAACAAAGATTATATCACTCTCTTTTATTTTTTCTTGGCTCTAGTACCACTGATTGGTAGAAGTTGTGATAGAAGAGTTCAAGATGATTAAGTAACTCTTTAATAGCTATTGACCAATCACGAGCTTTTCATTCACTATCTAAAATTCTTCTATCCAATAAAAATTAATCAAGTAGAATTTTGACTAAGTCATCATCTTGATATCTTTGAGCTTCCTTTTATTTCTAGAATTCACTTGGTCAAGTTTACATTACTTTCGACATAAACTTTGTTCGATAACAACCAAAATGTCCATTAGAAGATCGGTCCAATCTGCTATGTTCAGCCATCAACTGCAACCCGCAAATTCAAGATGAAAATATTGAAATAAGAAAAAAGATGACATTTTTTCATCAGTCCCACAACAAAAATACGTACTTACGAAGAAAATTACGTATGTCAGTGCAGCAACTAGCATTCACATTTCCCTTTCTTTCTTTTCTTCATTAATCTTGTGGCTATGTTAAAGCAAAGGCGATTTTCATTGCAATAATTAAAAAATATAGTTTATTAGAATTTAAAAATATTAATAGATTAATTATAAAATGCGTACATGTAAAATTATTGAAAAGTAAGTTACAAAATTTAATAACAGATCAACGTCAAACTATAGTATGAACATTATTTATATATCTGAACCTCCTTTTTGGCACAATCCAGCATAAAGATTCATATCAATGCAGTTCACATAACTCGAGTAATCATAATGTAACCTCTTGCATACACGTAACAGCATAAACTCAAATTAAAGGTGCAAATAAGTATTAATACATGAGAAATTGAGATCAAAATAAAAGAAAGGGTTGGCCGATTTTTTTACAACGTCAAGCTAACTTGTAGTTCACGGAAAATTGAAACACGTGCTACTGTGACTATTTTTCTGCAAAACAGTTCATCCGATAAATTCACTTTTTACGTAAGATGGATTCTTTTTACATAAAAGGGCACACCACAAAATCCTCTATTAGAATTAAACTTTGTGAGATAACAAACAAAATGTCCATTGGAAGATGAGTACAATCTGCCATGTTCAACTATCAACTGCAGGCCATAAATTCAAGATGAAAACAATGAAATAAGTGAAATAGGAAAAAAGATGATATTTTTTTTTATCAGTCCCAAAACAAAAATATATACTGATGAAGAATGTTAAGTATGTTAGTGCAACAACGGGCATTCGAATTGGAAAAAGCCTCAAGTACGGGGATTTCTTACTGAGATGCTAACGTGGCAGAACCTGATTTGCCCTTTTTTCCCATCTTCCAATGATTCCACTTTATGTGTTGTCTGTCAAAATTTACTGTACTTATAGTATGATTGATTAAAACAAAGGCAATTTTCATTACAATAATTTAAAAAAAAAAATACGGTTTAGTAATTAGTTGGATTAGAATTTCAAAATATTAATAAATTAATTATAAAATACGTAGATGTGAAATTATTTAAAAGTAAGTTACAAGATTTAATAAAAGATCAACATCAAACTATCGCATGAAAATTATTTATATATGTACTTCCTTCCGGCATAATCCAGCACAAAGGATTCATAATGCCATTCATATAACTTAAGTAATTACAATCTGTAGCATACATGCAACAACGTAAACTCAAATTAAACGTGCAAAGAGAAGTACTAATACTCGAAAAATTGTTTGAGAACAAAATGCTACTGTAAGAATAAAGTGTTGGCTGAAATTTTTTACAATGTCAAGGTAACTTGTAGTTCACGGAAAATTGAAATACATTCTACTGTGACTATTTTTCCACAGAACGGTTCATCAGTAAATTCACTATGTTACGTATCAGTGTCCGGGTCCTATTTAATCCGATTATCGGTAAATTTATATGCTTGGTCCTTGTTTGGTAAAAAAAATAAAATTCAGATTTCAATTTATATTAAAGTCAACAACTAATTTTAACTACATTGTTTTATGGAGCTTACAAACTTTTCGACCATACATTTCATCAACTATTATCAAAATTTGCTAAAATTTTGATTTTATTCCCCACCGAAGACGGTTAAATAAAATTTATATACATTAGTTATTAATTATTATTATCTGTCTAATACAATATTTTTGAGGAATTTATCATTATTAGAAAAATATTATTTTATTTTCTAACATCGATGATATGTATACTGTATAATATAAATTATCATTATTGAAAAGATGTTATAATATAAATTAATTTATTTTCAAACCTTGATACGATTATATGAACTTGTAAGGAAATACGACATCGTGCAACGGGGACTTTTGGTGCACGATGGAAACATCACAAGAGGAATTCATTTACATATTATAATGAAAGGAAGAGGAACAAAACATTGACAAAGTATCTAAGTACAGTGAACACTAAAAAAATGAAGTGTTACTATGAAGCCACAATATTAGAAGACAAGGGGTTTATCAAATTCATACATGGTTCCCTCCGTATAACAATGAAAGAAAATCTCAGTACAAGGATATCATGCATACAATTTTAGTAGCTACCCATCAACAGTAAGTGTTAGATTCTATTAGAAAGTCTGCTATAACATGCATTGAGTACAATATTAAACCATTTGAAAGATTGCAAAACAACAAAAGTGTTGAGAGCCTCCAGGACATGGAGCACCAAAACTCATTTCTATTTTTTCCTATTCACTTTACAAACTTTACTCCTTTCTTACATGCTCAATATTCCTCCCTTGCTTGCTCTGTAAAGGTATATAATATTAGAATATTCTTAAATATATAGAAGTATACCAAATATAAAGAAGAAATAAATGGGATAATATCATTCCCTGATTTACCTATACGTTCCCCTTTCTTTTGGGATCATGGTCAGAAGTCCCATGCTCAGATTATTCAGCTTTTGTAAGAAATATCCTCAAACGTTTTGTGCATTGTTTGCCTCCATTGTTTATTATATGCTTGTGCATCCTTTTGTTATGTTCAGAAACTCCACTCTTGCTGAATGATGATCCACACAAATGGCAAAAGAAATTTTTTTTCCTGTGTTGTCTTCTTTTTCCCACCCATTCTATAGTAAAGTAGATGATGTGTAGTTAGAACCTTTTTAAGCCAAATAAAGGATGCAGCAAAATATAATATGCCTATGCCTTTTGACCTTTCTATCATGAACAACCATAATCACATCAAAAAGAAGTGCAGGAGGTGTAATGCAGGACTTCATAACTGTGGCTTTCCGGTTTTTTAATTTTTTCAACTTTCTAGTGCTTATAAAAGGGTATCAAAACATTTTGGCATTTCAAATGTTATTATTTCACACTAAAAATTCTGAATCTGAATTGCACATATATAATGTCAAAACTAGAGAAGTAAGTGGACAGTGAGAATTTGAGGCAAAGCAAGCTGATTGATTATAAATTCTTCACTTCTGTTGACAAGTGGACTATTTTAACAAGATAAAACAACCTATTTGTCTTAAACAAAAGACTCTGCTAATGAGTAATAGGTGAGAGTGCTTGAAATGTGTAGTGTAGTAGGTAATAGGTCTTGTATCATAGGTGGACACAGAAGGGACACGCTCACCGCTGGACGAAAACTACGTACAAAATCAAAAGACAAGGGATAGCATCCTCAAAATAATTACCAAAATCAAAAGAAGACAATGGATAGCATCCTCATAATAATTACCTTATACAAGACAAACCAATCAAAATAGGGAATGTCAAACATAAACTTAAGACATCCCCTAATACATGAGAATATCATATTCTAGAAGTCCTCTGGCACCATGTAATGTGCCCACAAGTGCAAGGAAATACAATGGACTTCTACCCTTTCACCTTCTATTTTCCTATATTTTTTCTTTGATACCATCTAAAATCATCAAATCACAATGATACCATGGGATACAACAACTAAGTATTAAAGGAAAACATAAGTGCTCTTACATAGTTGTAAAACTAAAAATTTTGGTGGCAAACACATAGGACCTATTCTTCATGGTATATGGTCCCAGTTTACCTCATGGTTATGCCGCTTCATTTTTCCGTCACTACAAAATATATTGTATATAAATCTAGCTATTAGATGACTCAATAGCAGTCCAACTAATCCTCAACAAATAACTAGCTAATTTTTTGACCATATTTTTCATAGTAATTCCTGGGAAAAATCTAGGATCTCAAAGTTTGAAAAAGAAGTAAAAATAGGTTTGGTTAGAATTCTAATTGGAGTTAATTAGGAGTGCTTTTGTACTCTTTTCCTTTAGGGAGGTCATGGCTTTACCCCCTTCCTTTGCTTGTACTGTTTCTCCTCATTTTAATAAATATCCAACAATGGTTTAATTA
>NW_019263557.1:0-6730 GCF_002742605.1 Olea europaea var. sylvestris | reverse complement strand
GCTTGATATCCAGCACATAATAAACATCAGTAATATAACTGTGACCACCATTATTGAGCTTGATTAAGATGTTACATCTTCCTTTTACTGGAACTTCGAAGAGGTCGCCAAAAGAGACATGACCATGCGGAGTTTCATCAAGCTCCATGAACATATGCTTTTTCCCCACACATATGATTGCTTGCTCCTGTATCTAAAAATCATATATTTTCATTATTTGTTGTTGTATGATGAACCATCAATATCAGTGATTTTGGCTCACTTGCATCACCAAAGTTGGTATCTTTACCAACTTCTACTTTAGCAATTTTTGCGTGACATTCGTTGCTATAATATCCATACTTATGACAGTTATAACGCTGCACGTTTCTTTTGTCACCAATTTGACGATGAAAACCATTTTGTGTCTTTCTTGTCCTCTATTTTGTCCTCTACCTCGACCTCTATATTGTCTTCTTCCTCTCTGATAAAATTGTTGGTGAATTTCATGTCCACTGTTGATGTTAAATCTTCCTCCTCTTCCTCTATTATTAAAACATCGTCCTCTTTGAAATCGGTCCCTTCCTCGACTTGGTCGTGAATTTCCTTCATCTTCTTTATTTTCTTGAAGAGAAAGTCTTGATTGCAATGCTTGATCAAGGGATTTTGATCAAGTTTTTTTATTGATTTGTTGTTCATGGATCTCTAGAGTAGCCAATAGTTCATCAATAGTCATAGTACTGAGGGCTTTGGATTCCTTAATTGCTATGACTACATTATCAAACTTCGAATTTAGAGAACGAAGGATTTTTTTCTATTACTTGCAAATCTTCGATCTTTTCTCCACTGCGCTTGATATTATTCACTATAGTGAGGACTCGAGTAAAATACTTCGAGATTGACTCACTATCAAGCATCTCCAATGTTTCAAATTCGTTTTTCAGCATTTGTAGGCGAATTCTCATTGTCTTCTCGATACCTCGAAATGAATTTCGAAATGCATCCCATGCTTCTCTTGCGTTTGTAATATAAGCAATCTTCTCAAAATTTCCTTCATCTACTGTATGATATATGAGATATAGGGCCTTCTGATCTTTCTTCCTTGCTTCCTTAAGTGCTGCATTTTCAGTTGCACTTAATACGTCTTCATCGACTTTAGACGTAGGTTTTGTAAAACCTTTCTCCACCATTTTCCATAGGTCTTAGGATGCTAAGAGCACCTTCATTTGTATGCTCCAATTCTCATAATTCTCCTTTGTCAGCCTTGGTAGCTGTGCCTGGAATAAACTAGATGAGAAAGCCATGTCGAATTGGAAACAAAGATTATATCACTCTCTTTTATTTTTTCTTGGCTCTAGTACCACTGATTGGTAGAAGTTGTGATAGAATATCACTTTTCACTCAAATAAATAAACTTTGATAAATCTCACAACATATATTTCATACAATAGAGCTATTTTCTCTCAATAACTCTCTTATACAAACCTTACAATTTCTCTTCTATCCGATAGTTCACAATACATCTATTTATAGGAAAAAACTAAGAAGTGTTCAAGATGATCAAGTAACTCCTTAACCTCCTTTAGTAGAAGAAGTCACTTGAGGCAAGTAACCTTATCCCATATCCTTTGATAGAAGGGAGTTCAAAATGC
Source organism: Olea europaea var. sylvestris (assembly GCF_002742605.1). Lineage (NCBI taxonomy): Eukaryota > Viridiplantae > Streptophyta > Magnoliopsida > Lamiales > Oleaceae > Olea > Olea europaea. The sequence goes on along the minus strand of NW_019263557.1, from coordinate 5,099 downwards.
TCAAGTAACTTTCACCTCCTTTAGAGAAGAAGAGTTCAAGATGATTAAGTAACTCTTTAATAGCTATTGACCAATCACGAGCTTTCCATTCACTATCTAAAATTCTTCTATCCAATAAAAATTAATCAAGTAGAATTTTGACTAAGTCATCATCTTGATATCTTTGAACTTCCTTTTATTTCTAGAATTCACTTGGTCAAGTTTACATTACTTTCGACATAAACTTTGTTCGATAACAACCAAAATGTCCATTAGAAGATCGGTCCAATCTGCTATGTTCAGCCATCAACTGCAACCCGTAAATTCAAGATGAAAATATTGAAATAAGAAAAAAGATGACATTTTTTCATCAGTCCCACAACAAAAATACGTACTTACGAAGAAAATTACGTATGTCAGTGCAGCAACTAGCATTCACATTTCCCTTTCTTTCTTTTCTTCATTAATCTTGTGGCTATGTTAAAGCAAAGGCGATTTTCATTGCAATAATTAAAAAATATAGTTTATTAGAATTTAAAAATATTAATAGATTAATTATAAAATGCGTACATGTAAAATTATTGAAAAGTAAGTTACAAAATTTAAAAACAGATCAACGTCAAACTATAGTATGAACATTATTTATATATCTGTACCTTCTTTTTGGCACAATCCAGCATAAAGATTCATATCAATGCAGTTCACATAACTCGAGTAATCATAATGTAATCTGTTGCATGCACGTAACAGCATAAACTCAAATTAAAGGTGCAAATAAGTATTAATACATGAGAAATTGAGATCAAAATAAAAGTAAGGGTTGGCCCATTTTTTTACAACGTCAAGCTAACTTCAAGTCCATGGAAAATTGAAACACGTGCTACTGTGACTATTTTTCTGCAAAACGGTTCATCCGGTAAATTCACTTTTTACGTAAGATGGATTCTTTTTACTTAAAAGGGCACACCACAAAATCCTCTATTAGAATTAAACTTTGTGAGATAACAAACAAAATGTCCATTGGAAGATGAGTACAATCTGCCATGTTCAACTATCAACTGCAGGCCATAAATTCAAGATGAAAACAATGAAATAAGTGAAATAGGAAAAAAGATGATATTTTTTTTTATCAGTCCCAAAACAAAAATATATACTGATGAAGAATGTTAAGTATGTTAGTGCAACAACGGGCATTCGAATTGGAAAAAGCCTCAAGTACGGGGATTTCTTACTGAGATGCTAACGTGGCAGAACCTGATTTGCCCTTTTTTCCCATCTTCCAATGATTCCACTTTATGTGTTGTCTGTCAAAATTTACTGTACTTATAGTATGATTGATTAAAACAAAGGCAATTTTCATTACAATAATTTTAAAAAAAAATACGGTTTAGTAATTAGTTGGATTAGAATTTCAAAATATTAATAAATTAATTATAAAATACGTAGATGTGAAATTATTTAAAAGTAAGTTACAAGATTTAATAAAAGATCAACATCAAACTATCGCATGAAAATTATTTATATATGTACTTCCTTCCGGCATAATCCAGCACAAAGGATTCATAATGCCATTCATATAACTTAAGTAATTACAATCTGTAGCATACATGCAACAACGTAAACTCAAATTAAACGTGCAAAGAGAAGTACTAATACTCGAAAAATTGTTTGAGAACAAAATGCTACTGTAAGAATAAAGTGTTGGCTGAAATTTTTTACAATGTCAAGGTAACTTGTAGTTCACGGAAAATTGAAATACATTCTACTGTGACTATTTTTCCACAGAACGGTTCATCAGTAAATTCACTATGTTACGTATCAGTGTCCGGGTCCTATTTAATCCGATTATCGGTAAATTTATATGCTTGGTCCTTGTTTGGTAAAAAAAATAAAATTCAGATTTCAATTTATATTAAAGTCAACAACTAATTTTAACTACATTGTTTTATGGAGCTTACAAACTTTTCGACCATACATTTCATCAACTATTATCAAAATTTGCTAAAATTTTGATTTTATTCCCCACCGAAGACGGTTAAATAAAATTTATATACATTAGTTATTAATTATTATTATCTGTCTAATACAATATTTTTGAGGAATTTATCATTATTAGAAAAATATTATTTTATTTTCTAACATCGATGATATGTATACTGTATAATATAAATTATCATTATTGAAAAGATGTTATAATATAAATTAATTTATTTTCAAACCTTGATACGATTATATGAACTTGTAAGGAAATACGACATCGTGCAACGGGGACTTTTGGTGCACGATGGAAACATCACAAGAGGAATTCATTTACATATTATAATGAAAGGAAGAGGAACAAAACATTGACAAAGTATCTAAGTACAGTGAACACTAAAAAAATGAAGTGTTACTATGAAGCCACAATATTAGAAGACAAGGGGTTTATCAAATTCATACATGGTTCCCTCCGTATAACAATGAAAGAAAATCTTAGTACAAGGATATCATGCATACAATTTTAGTAGCTACCCATCAACAGTAAGTGTTAGATTCTATTAGAAAGTCTGCTATAACATGCATTGAGTACAATATTAAACCATTTGAAAGATTGCAAAACAACAAAAGTGTTGAGAGCCTCCAGGACATGGAGCACCAAAACTCATTTCTATTTTTTCCTATTCACTTTACAAACTTTACTCCTTTCTTACATGCTCAATATTCCTCCTTTGCTTGCTCTGTAAAGGTATATAATATTAGAATATTCTTAAATATATAGAAGTATACCAAATATAAAGAAGAAATAAATGGGATAATATCATTCCCTGACTTACCTATACGTTCCCCTTTCTTTTGGGATCATGGTCAGAAGTCTCATGCTCAGATTATTCAGCTTTTGTAAGAAATATCCTCAAACGTTTTGTGCATTGTTTGCCTCCATTGTTTATTATATGCTTGTGCATCCTTTTGTTATGTTCAGAAACTCCACTCTTGCTGAATGATGATCCACACAAATGGCAAAAGAAATTTTTTTTCCTGTGTTGTCTTCTTTTTCCCACCCATTCTATAGTAAAGTAGATGATGTGTAGTTAGAACCTTTCTAAGCCAAATAAAGGATGCAGCAAAATATAATATGCCTATGCCTTTTGACCTTTCTATCATGAACAACCATAATCACATCAAAAAGAAGTACAGGAGGTGTAATGCAGGACTTCATAACTGTGGCTTTCCGGTTTTTTAATTTTTTCAACTTTCTAGTGCTTATAAAAGGGTATCAAAACATTTTGGCATTTCAAATGTTATTATTTCACACTAAAAATTCTGAATCTGAATTGCACATATATAATGTCAAAACTAGAGAAGTAAGTGGACAGTGAGAATTTGAGGCAAAGCAAGCTGATTGATTATAAATTCTTCACTTCTGTTGACAATTGGACTATTTTAACAAGATAAAACAACCTATTTGTCTTAAACAAAAGACTCTGCTAATGAGTAATAGGTGAGAGTGCTTGAAATGTGTAGTGTAGTAGGTAATAGGTCTTGTATCATAGGTGGACACAGAAGGGACACGCTCACCGCTGGACGAAAACTACGTACAAAATCAAAAGACAAGGGATAGCATCCTCATAATAATTACCTTATACAAGAAAAACCAATCAAAATAGGGAATGTCAAACATAAACTTAAGACATCCCCTAATACATGAGAATATCATATTCTAGAAGTCCTCTGGCACCATGTAATGTGCCCACAAGTGCAAGGAAATACAATGGACTTCTACCCTTTCACCTTCTATTTTCCTATATTTTTTCTTTGATACCATCTAAAATCATCAAATCACAATGATACCATGGGATACAACAACTAAGTATTAAAGGAAAACATAAGTGCTCTTACATAGTTGTAAAACTAAAAATTTTGGTGGCAAACACATAGGAACTATTCTTCATGGTATATGATCCCAGTTTACCTCATGGTTATGCCGCCTCATTTTTCCATCACTACAAAATAAACAGTATATAAATCTAGCTATTAGATGACTCAATAGCAGTCCAACTAATCCTCAACAAATAACTAGCTAATTTTTTGACCATATTTTTCATAGTAATTCCTGGGAAAAATCTAGGATCTCAAAGTTTGAAAAAGAAGTAAAAATAGGTTTGGTTAGAATTCTAATTGGAGTTAATTAGGAGTGCTTTTGTACTCTTTTCCTTTAGGGAGGTCATGGCTTTACCCCCTTCCTTTGCTTGTACTGTTTCTCCTCATTTTAATAAATATCCAACAATGGTTTAAAGAGAGAGAGAGAGAGAAGTGCAACAAGTTTAATGCAGGACTTGATGCACTGGGGTTTGATTGAACATAAATTCTGGTACTTTAGAACACGGTATTTAAACTTTCAAACATCCAAAAGTTTTTGGTAATTTGAACCTGGAAGATACTGAGGCTCGATGGGAGAATATATAAACATAATCTTGAATCTAAGAAGAAGATAGATGTGTATTTTTTTCTTCTAGCAGGAGTCGATTGAACATAAATTCGTCATTTTAATTGACAGGTCAATAAATAAGGAGTGTAATGTAGGACTTGAAGCATCACAAATAATTCTGATCAACAGGTACTTACAAGTAAAAGAAACTGAAAAAACTTAACATAGTTCATCAGAAAGATGTTACTGACTCTAGATATCTACTTGAATTCATTGATGCTAATTATCTGACTTCATTTTCATTGTCAGTCATGGGAAAAATCAAGTATGTCAAAGATTGTAGGGAAGTGGTGCAGTGCACGACTGCATGCTCGTAATGAGGACTACCCCTTCTCTTATTAAACAAAGTATCAAGCTTGGCAAACACTAACATTGAGAGATAGGTAGGGCAGCGAACTGGATTACATAACCCATTAATCCTAGCAATAAACGATGGAAACTAGATGTTGTGCATAACGACCTGAAAATTATCCTGCATGGATATCGAAGGGCACAATACTTAGTGTTCACGAAATAATTCTTTCGATTTAAAACTACCGCAAGTGTACGGTTCATAACAAGTAATAAAGTGGATTTTAAAAAGTCCAAATATCGTCCCTTAGAGATTGAGTAGTTCAATTCTATATAATCTAGCTTTAACCGAATCTAATTGAGT
>NW_019263556.1:9751-15221 GCF_002742605.1 Olea europaea var. sylvestris | reverse complement strand
TTGCTAGTCAAATTGGATTGGAATCGAGTCAATGAAATGTGGTTTTTGATTTCATGATAACTTCGGGTTTGTTCGTTTTTGGCCAATTGCTAGTCGAATTCGATTGGAATCGAACCGATGAAAAGTTGTTTTTGACTTCATGGTAACTTCGGGTTTGTTCGTTTTTAGCGAATTGCTAGTCAAATTTGAAAGGAATCGAGTCAATGAAAAGTGGTTTTTGATTTCAAGATAACTTCGGGTTTGTTCATTTTTGGCGAATTGCTAGTCTAATTCGATTGGAATCGAGCCAATGAAAACTGGTTTTGACTTCATGGCAACTCGTGTTTGTTCGTTTTTGGCGAATTGCTAGTCAAATTTGATTGGAATCGAGTCAACGAAAAGTTGTTTTTGATTTCATGATAAGTTCGGGTTTGTTCATTTTTTGCGAATTGCTAGTCTAATTCAATTGGAATCGAGCCAATGAAAAAAGGTTTTTTATTTCATGGCAACTTCGGGCTTGTTCGTTTTTGGCGAATTGCTAGTCCAATTCGATTGGAATCGAGTCAATGAAATGTGGTTTTTGATTTCATGATAACTTCGGGTTTGTTCGTTTTTGGCGAAATGCTAGTCGAATTCGATTGGAATCGAGCCAACGAAAGTGGTTTTTGACTTCATGGTAACTTCGGGTTTGTTCATTTTTAGCGAATTGCTAGTCAAATTTGACTGGAATCGAGTCAATGAAAAGTGGTTTTTGATTTCATGATAACTTCGGGTTTATTCGTTTTTGCTGAATTGCCAGTCTAATTCGATTGGAATCGAGCCAATGAAAACTGGTTTTGACTTCATGGTAACTTCGTGTTTGTTCATTTTTGGCGAATTGCTAGTCAAATTCGATTGGAATCGAGTCATTGAAAAGTTGTTTTTGATATCATGATAAGTTCGGGTTTGTTCATTTTTCGTGAATTGCTAGTCTAATTCGATTGGAATCGAGCCAATGAAAAGTGGTTTTTGACTTCATGGTAACTTCGGGTTTGTTCGTTTTTGGTGAATTGCTAGTCTAATTCAATTGGAAACGTGTCAAAGAAAAGTGGTTTTTGATTTCATCATAACTTCGGGTTTGATAGTTTTTGAGGAATTGCTAGTCAAATTCAATTGGAATGAAGCCAATGAAAAGTGTATTTTGATTTCATGAAAACATCAGGTTTGTTCATTTTTGGCGAATTGCTAGTCTAAATCGATGGGAATCGAGCCAACGAAAAGAGGTTTTTGATTTCGTGGTAACTTCGATTTTGTTCGTTTTTGGCGAATTGCTTGTCAAATTCGATTGGAATTGAGTCAATGAAAAGTGGTTTGTGATTTCTTGATAACTTCAGGTTTGTTCGTTTTAGGCAAATTGCTAGTCAAATTCAATTGGAATAAAGCAGATTAAAAGTGGATTTTGATTTCATGAAAACTTCGGGTTTGTTCGTTTTTGGCGAATTTCCTTGTCAAATTTGATTGGAATCGAGCCAATGAAAAGTGGTTTTTGATTTCATGGTAACTTCGTGTTTGTTCATTTTTGGCGGATTGCTAGTCTAATTCGATTGGAATCGAGCCAATGAAAAGTGGTTTTTGACTTCATGGTAACTTCGTGTTTGTTCGTTTTTGGCGAATTACTAGTCTAATTGGATTGGAATTGAGCCAATGAAAAGTGGTTTATGACTTCATGGTAGCTTCGGCTTTGTTCGTTTTTGGCAAATTGCTAGACAAATTCAGCTGGAATTGAGTCAATGAAAAGTGGTTTGTAATTTCATGATGACTACGGGTTTGTTCGTTTTTGGCGAATTGCTAGTCAAATTCAACTGGAATAAGGCCAATGAAAACTGGTTTTGATTTCATGGCAACTTCGTGTTTGTTCGTTTTTGGCGAATTGCTAGGCTAATTGGATTGGAATCGAGCTAATGAATAGGGGTTTTTGACTTCATGGTAACTTCGGCTTTGTTCTTTTTGGCGAATTGCTAGACAAATTCGGTTGGAATCGAGTCAATGAAAAGTGGTTTTTGATTTCATGATGACTTCGGGTTTGTTCGTTTTTGGTGAATTGCTAGTCAAATTCAACTGGAATAAGGCCAATGAAAAGTGGATTTTGATTTCATGAAAACTTCGGGTTTGTTCGTGTTTGGCGAATTGCTAGTCTAATTCGATTGGGATCGAGCCAATGAAAAAAGGTTTTTGATTTCATGGTAACTTCGGGCTTGTTCGTTTTTGGCGAATTGCTAGTCAAATTCGATTGCAATCGAGTCAATGAAAAGTAGTTTTTGATTTCATGATTACTTCGGGTTAGTTCGTTTTTAGCGAATTGCTAGTCGAATTCAATTGGAATCGAGCCAATGAAAAGTTGTTTTGGACTTCATGGTAACTTAGGGTTTGTTCATTTTTAGCGAATTGCGAGTCCAATTCGATTGGAATCGAGTCAATGAAAAGTGATTTTTGATTTCTTGATAACTTCGGGTTTGTTCGTTTTTCGCGAATTACTAGTCTAATTCGATTGGAATCGAGCCAGTGAAAAGTAGTTTTTGACTTCAAGGTAACTTCGGGTTTGTTCATTTTTGGCGAATTGCTAGTCAAATTCGATTGGAATCGAGTCAAAGAAAAGTGGTTTTTGATTTTGTGATAACTTCGGCTTTGATCGTTTTTCGCGAATTGCTAGTCAAATTCAATTGGATTGAAGCCAATGAAAAGAGGATTTTGATTTCATGAAAACTTCAAGTTTGTTCATTTTCGGCGAATTGCTAGTCTAAATCCATGGGAATCGAGCCAATGAAAAGACGTTTTTGATTTTATGGTAACTTCTGTTTTGTTCTTTTTGGCGAATTGCTAGTCAAATTCGATTGGAATCGAGTCAATGAAAAGTGGTTTTTGATTTCTTGATAACTTCGGGTTTGTTCGTTTTAGGCGAATTGCTAGTCAAATTCAATTGGAATAAAGCAAATGAAAAGTGGATTTTGATTTAATGAAAACTTCGGGTTTGTTCATTTTTGGCGAATTTGCTTGTCAAATTTGATTGGAATCGAGCCAATGAAAAGTGATTTTTGATTTCATGGTAACTTCGTGTTTGTTCATTTTTGGTGAATTGCAAGTCTAATTGGATTGGAATCGAGCCAATGAAAAGTAATTTTTGACTTCATGGTAACTTCGGCTTTGTTCGTTTTTGGCGAATTGCTAGACAAATTCGGTTGGAATGTAGTCAATGAAAAGTGGTTTTTGATTTCATGATGAATTCGGGTTTGTTCGTTTTTGGCGAATTGCTAGTCAAATTCTCTTGGAATAAGGCCAATGAAAAGTGGATTTTGATTCCATGAAAACTTCGGGTTTGTTCAATTTTGGCGAATTGCTAGTCTAATTCGATTGGAATCGAGCCAATGAAAAAAGGTTTTTGATTTCCTGGTAACTTCGGGCTTGTTCGTTTTTGGTGAATTGCTAGTCAAATTTGATTGGAATCGAGTCAATGAATAGTGGTTTTTGATTTCTTGATAACTTCGGGTTTGTTCATTTTTCGCGAATTGCTAGTCTAATTCGATTGGAATCGAGCCAATGAAAAGTGGTTTTTGACTTCAAGGTAACTTCGGGTTTGTTCGTTTTTGGCGAATTGCTATTCAAATTCGATTGGAATCGAGTAAAAGAAAAGTGGTTTTTGATTTTGTGATAACTTCGGCTTTGAACGTTTTTCGCGAATTGCTAGTCGAATTCAATTGGAATGAAGCCAATGAAAAGAGGATTTTGATTTCATGAAAACTTCAGGTTTGTTCATTTTTGGCGAATTGTTAGTCTAAATCAATGGGAATCGAGCCAATGAAAAGACGTTTTTGATTTCGTGGTAACTTCTGTTTTGTTCTTTTTGGCGAATTGCTAGTCAAATTCAATTGGAATCGAGTCAATGAGAAGTGGTTTTTGATTTCTTGATAACTTCGGGTTTGTTCGTTTTAGGCGAATTGCTAGTCAAATTCAATTGGAATAAAGCAAATGAAAAGTGGATTTTGATTTCATGAAAACTTCGGGTTTGTTCATTTTTGGCGAATTTGCTTGTCAAAATTTGATTGGAATCGAGCCAATGAAAAGTGATTTTGGATTTCATGGTAACTTCGTGTTTGTTCGTTTTTGGCGAATTGCAAGTCTAATTGGATTGGAATCGAGCCAATGAAAAGTTGTTTTTTACTTCATGGTAACTTCGGCTTTGTTCGTTTTTGGCTAATTGCTAGACAAATTCGGTTGGAATCGAGTAAATGAAAAGTGGTTTTTGATTTAATGATGAATTCGGGTTTGTTCGTTTTTGACGAATTGCTAGTCAAATTCAACTGGAATAAGGCCAATGAAAAAGAGGATTTTGATTCCATGAAAACTTCGGGTTTGTTCGTGTTTGGTTAATTGCTAGTCTAATTCGATTGGAATCGAGCCAATGAAAAAAGGTTTTTGATTTCATTGTAACTTCGGGCTTGTTCGTTTTTTGGCGAATTGCTAGTCAAATTCGATTGGAATCGAGCCAATGAAAAGTGATTTTTGATTTCATGGTAACTTCGGGTTTGTTCGTTTTTGGCGAATTGCAAGTCTAATTAGATTGGAATCGAGCCAATGAAAAGTTGTTTTTGACTTCATGGTAACTTCGGCTTTGTTCGTTTTTGGCGAATTTCTAGTCAAATTCGATTGGAATCGAGTCAATGAAAAGTGGTTTTTGATTTCTTGATATCTTCGGGTTTGTTCGTTTTTCGCGAATTGCTAGTCTAATTAGATTGGAATCGAGCCAATGAAAAGTGGTTTTTGACTTCATGGTAACTTCGGCTTTGTTCGTTTTTGGCGAATTGCTAGTCAAATTCGATTGGAATCGAGTCAAAGAAAGGTGGTTTTTGATTTTGTGATAACTTTGGCTTTGATCGTTTTTCACGAATTGCTAGTCAAATTCATTTGGAATGAAGCCAATGAAAAGAGGATTTTGATTTCATGAAAACTTCAAGTTTGTTCATTTTTGGCGAATTGCTAGTCTAAATCGATGGGAATCAAGCCAATGAAAGGACGTTTTTGATTTCGTGGTAACTTCTGTTTTGTTCTTTTTGGCGAATTGCTAGTCATATTCGATTGGAATCGAGTCAATGAGAAGTGGTTTTTGATTTCTTGATAACTTCGGGTTTGTTCGTTTTAGGCGAATTGCTAGTCAAATTCAATTGGAATAAAGCAAATGAAAAGTGGATTTTGATTTCATGAAAACTTCGGGTTTGTTCATTTTTGACGAATTTGCTTGTCAAAATTTGATTGGAATCGAGTCAATGAAAAGTGATTTTTGATTTCATGGTAACTTCATGTTTGTTCATTTTTGGTGAATTGCAAGTCTAATTGGATTGGAATCGAGCCAATGAAAAGTTGTTTTTGACTTCATGGTAACTTCGGCTTTGTTCATTTTTGGCGAATTGCTAGACAAATTCTGTTGGAATCGAGTCAATGAAAAGTGGTTTTTGATTTC
>NW_019263556.1:0-9415 GCF_002742605.1 Olea europaea var. sylvestris | reverse complement strand
GCGAATTGCTAGTCTAATTCGATTGGAATCGAGCCAATGAAAAGTGGTTTTTGACTTCATGATAACTTCGGGTTTGTTCGTTTTTGGCGAATTGCTAGTCAAATTCGATTGGAATCGGGTCAAAGAAAGGTGGTTTTTATTGTTGTGATAACTTCGGCTTTGATCGTTTTTCACGAATTGCTAGTCAAATTCAATTGGAATGAAGCCAATGAAAAGAGGATTTTGATTTCATGAAAACTTCAGGTTTGTTCATTTTTGGGGAATTGGTAGTCTAAATCGATGGGAATCGAGCCAATGAAAAGACGTTTTTGATTTCGTGGTAACTTCTGTTTTGTTCTTTTTGGCGAATTGCTTGTCTAATTCGATTGGAATCGAGTCAATGAAAAGTGGTTTTTGATTTCATGATAACTTCGGGTTTGTTCGTTTTTGGCGAATTGCTAGTCGAATTCGATTGGAATCGAGCCAATGAAAGTGGTTTTTGACTTCATGGTAACTTCGGGTTTGTTCATTTTTAGCGAATTGCTAGTCCAATTCGATTGGAATCGAGTCAATGAAAAGTGGTTTTTGATTTCATGATGACTTCGGGTTTGTTCATTTTTGGCGAATTGCTAGTGAAATTCAGCTGGAATAAGGCCAATGAAAAGTTGATTTTGATTTCATGAAAACTTCGGGTTTGTTCTTATTTGGCGAATCGCTAGTCTAATTCGATTGGAATCGAGTCAATGAAAAGTGGTTTTTGATTTCATGATAACTTCGGGTTTGTTCGTTTTTGGTGAATTGCTAGTCGAATTCGATTGGAATCGAGCCAATAAAAGTGGTTTTTGAGTTCATGGTAACTTCGGGTTTGTTCGTTTTTAGCGAATTGCTAGTCCAATTCGATTGGAATCGGGTCAATGAAAAGTGGTTTTAATTACATGATAACTTCGGGTTTGTTTTTTTTTGCGAATTGCTAGTCTAATTCGATTGGAATCGTGCCAATGAATAGTGGTTTTTGACTTCATGGTAACTTCGATTTTGTTCTTTTTGGCGAATTGCTAGTCAAATTCGATTGGAATCGAGTCAATGAAAAGTGGTTGTTGATTTCTTGATAACTTCGGGTTTGTTCGTTTTAGATGAATTGCTAGTCAAATTCAATTGGAATAAAGCAAATGAAAAGTGGATTTTGATTTCGTGAAAACTTCAGGTTTGTTCATTTTTGGCGAATTTGCTTGTCAAATTTGATTGGAATCGAGCCAATGAAAAGTGATTTTTGATTTCATGGTAACTTCGTGTTTGTTCGTTTTTGGCGAATTGCAAGTCTAATTGAATTGGAATCGAGCCAATGAAAAGTTATTTTTGACTTCATGGTAACTTCGGCTTTGTTCGTTTTTGGCGAATTGCTAGACAAATTCGGTTGGAATCGAGTCAATGAAAAGGGATTTTTGATTTCATGATGAATTCGGATTTGTTCATTTTTGGCGAATTGCTAGTCAAATTCAACTGGGATAAGGCCAATGAAAAGTGGATTTTGATTCCACGAAAACTTCGGGTTTGTTCGTGTTTGGCAAATTGCTAGTCTAATTCGATTGGAATCGAGCCAATGAAAAAAGGTTTTTGATTTCATGGTAACTTCGGGCTTGTTCGTTTTTGGCGAATTGCTAGTCAAATTCGATTGGAATCGAGTCAATGAAAAGTGGTTTTTGATTTCTTGATAACTTCGGGTTTGTTCATTTTTCGCGAATTGCTAGTCTAATTCGATTGGAATCGAGCCAATGAAAAGTGGTTTTTGACTTCATGGTAACTTCGGGTTTGTTCGTTTTTAGCAAATTGCTAGTCCAATTCGATTGGAATCGAGTCAATGAAAAGTGGTTTTTGATTTCTTGATAACTTCGGGTTTGTTCGTTTTTTGCGAATTGCTAGTCTAATTCGATTGGAATCAAGCCAATGAAAAGTGGTTTTTGACTTCATGGTAACTTCGGTTTTGTTCTTTTTGGCGAATCGCTAGTCAAATTCGATTGGAATCGAGTCAATGAAAAGTGGTTTTTGATTTCATGATGACTTCTGGTTTGTTCGTTTTTGGCGAATTGCTAGTCAAATTCAATCGGAATAGAGCCCATGAAAAGTGGATTTTGATTTCATTAAAACTTAGGGCTTGTTCGTTTTTGGCGAATTGCTAGTCTAATTTGATTGGAATCGAGTCCATGAAAAGTGGTTTTTGATTTCATGATAACTTTGGATTTGTTCGTTTTAGGCGAATTGCTAGTCAAATTCAATTGGAATAAAGCCAATGAAAAGTGGATTTTTATTTCATGAAAACTCCGGATTTGTTCGTTTTTGGCAAATTGTTAGTCAAATTTGATTGGAATCGAGCCAATGAAAAGTGGTTTTTGATTTCATGGTAACTTCGTGTTTGTTCATTTTTGATGAATTGCTAGTCTAATTGGATTGGAATCGAGCCAATGAAAAGTGGTTTTTGACTTCATGGCAACTTCGGCTTTGTTCGTTTTTGGCGAATTGCTAGACAAATTCGGTTGGAATCGAGTCAATGAAAAGTGGTTTTCGATTTCACGATGACTTCGAGATTGTTCTTTTTGGCGAATTGCTTGTCAAATATAGCAGGAATAAGGCCAATGAAAAGTAGATTTTGATTTCATGAAAACTTTGGGTTTGTTCGTGTTTGGTGAATTGCTAGTCTAATTCGATTGGAATCGAGCCAATGAAAAAAGGTTTTTTATTTCATGGTAACTTCGGGCTTGTTCATTTTTGGCGAATTGCTAGTCAAATTCGATTGGAATCGAGTCAATGAAAAGTGGATTTTGATTTCATGAAAACTTCAGGCTAGTTCGTTTTTGGCGAATTGCTAGTCTAATTCGATTGGAATCGAGCCAATGAAAAGTGGTTTTTGACTTCGTGGCAACCTCGTGTTTGTTCGTTGTTCGTGAATTGCTACTCAAATTCGATTGAAATCGAGTCAATGAAAAGTGGTTTTTGATTTTTTGATAACTTCGGGTTTGTTCATTTTTCGCGAATTGCTAGTCTAATTCGATTGGAATCGAGCCAATGAAAAGTGGTTTTTGACTTCATCGTAACTTCGGGTTTGTTCGTTTTTGGCGAATTGCTAGTCAAATTCGATTGAAATCGAGTCAAAGAAAAGTGGTTTTTGATTTCATGAAAACTTCGGGCTTGTTTATTTTTGGCGAATTGCTAGTCTAATTCAATTGGAATCGAGTCAATGAAAAGTGGTTTTTTGATTTCATGATAACTTCGGGTTTGTTCATTTTTCGCGAATTGCTAGTCAAATTCAATTGGAACATAGCCAATGAAAAGTGGATTTTGTTTTCATGAAAACTTCGGGCTTTTTCGTTTTTGGCGAATTGCTAGTCTAATTCGATTGGAATCGAGTCAATGAAAAGTGGTTTTTGATTCCATGATAACTTCGGGTTTGTTCATTACTGGCGAATTGCTAGTCAAATTCGGTTGGAATCGAGTCAATGAAAAGTGGTGTTTCATTTCTAGATAACTTCGGGTTTTTTCCTTTTTGGCGAATTGCTAGACAAATTCGGTTGGGATCGAGTCAATGTAAAGTGATTTTTGATTTCATGATGACTTCGGGTTTTTTCGTTTTTGGTGAATTGCTAGTCAAATTCAACTAGAATAAGGGCAATGAAAAGTGGATTTTGATTTTATCAAAACTTCGGGTCTGTTCGTGTTTGGGGAATTGCTAGTATAATTTCGATTGGAATCGAACCAATGAAAAAAGGTTTTTGATTTCATAGTAACTTCGGGCCCGTTCTTTTTGACGAATTGCTAGTCAAATTCGATTGGAATCGAGTCAATGAAAAGTGGTTTTTGATTTCATGATAACTTCGGGTTGGTTTGTTTTAGGCGAATTGCTAGTCAAATTCAATTGGAATAAAGCCAATGAAAAGTGGATTTTGATTTCATGAAAACTTCGGGTTTGTTCATTTTTGGCAAATTGCTAGTCAAATTTGATTGGAATCAAGCCAATGAAAAGTGGTTTTGGATTTCATGGTAACTTCGGGTTTGTTCGTTTTTGGTGAATTGCTAGTCAAATTCGATTGGAATCGAGTCAATGAAAAGCGATTTTTGATTTAATGAGAACTTCGGGTTTGTTCATTTTTGGCGAATTGCTAGTCAAATTCGATTGGAATCGAGGCAATGAAAAGTGCTTTTTAAATTCATGATAACTTCTGGTTTGTTCGTTTTTTGCGAATTCCTAGTCAAATTCAATCGGAATAGAGCCGATGAAAAGTGGATTTTGATTTCCTGAAAACTTTGGGCTTGTTCGTTTTTGGTGAATTGCTAGTCTAATTCGATTGGAATCGAGTCAATGAAAAGCGATTTTTGATTTCATTATAACTTCGGGTTTGTTCGTTTTGGGCGAATTGCTAGTCAAATTCAATTGGAATAAAGCCAATGGAAAGTGGATTTTGATTTCATGAGAACTTCGGGTTTGTTCGTTTTTGGCGAATTGCTAGTCAAATTTGATTGGAATCGAGCCAGTGAAAAGTGGTTTTTGATTTCATGGTAACTTGGGGTTTGTTCGTTTTTGGCGAATTGCTAATCTAATTCGATTGGAATCGAGCCAATGAAAAGTGGTTTTTGACTTCATGGCAACTTCGTGTTTGTTTGTTGTTCGCGAATTGCTAGTCAAATTCGATTGGAATCGAGTCAATGAAAAGTGGTTTTTGATTTCTTGATAACTTCGGGTTTGTTCGTTTTTCGCGAATTACTAGTCTAATTCGATTGGAATCGAGCCAATGAAAAGTGGTTTTTGACTTCATGGTAACTTCGGGCTTGTTCGTTTTTGGCGAATTGCTAGTCAAATTCGATTGGAATCGAGCCCGTGAAAAGTTGTTTTTGATTTCGTAGTAACTTCGAGTTTTTTCGTTTTTGGTGAATTGCTAATCTAATTCGATTGGAATCGAGCCAATGAAAAGTGATTTTTAACTTCATGGTAACTTCGGGTTTGTTCGTTTTTGGCGAATTGTTAGTCAAATTCAATTGGAATTGAGTCAATGAAAAGTGGATTTTGATTTCATTATAACTTTGGGTCTGATAATTTTTCAAAAATTGCTAGTCAAATTCAATTCGAATGAAGCCAATGAAAAGTTGATTTTGATTTCATGAAAACTTCAGGTTTGTTCATTTTTGACGAATTGCTAGTCTAAATCGATTGGAACCAAGCCAATGAAAAGATGTTTTTGATTTCGTGGTTACTTCGGGTTTGTTCGTTTTTGGCGAATTGCTAGTCAAATTCGATTGGAATCGAGTCAATAAAAAGTGGTTTTTGAGTTCATGATAACTTCGGTTTGTTCATTTTTCACGAATTGCAAGTCAATTTCAATTGGAACATAGCCAATGAAAAGTAGATTTTGATTTCATGAAAACTTCGGGCTTGTTCGTTTTTAGTTAATTGTTAGTCTAATTCGATTGGAAACGAGTAAATGAAAAGTGGTTTTTTGATTTCATGATAACTTCGGGTTTGTTCGTTTTTGGCGAATTGCTAGTCAAATTCAGTTGCAATCGAGTCAATGAAAAGTGGTGTTTGATTTCTTGATAACTTCGGGTTTGTTCATTTTGGCGAATTGCTAGTCAAATTCGATTGGAATCGAGTCAATGAAAAGTGGTTTTTGATTTCATGACAACTTCGGGTTTGTTCGTTTTTTGCGAATTGTTGGTCAAATTCAATTGGAATAGACACAATGAAAAGTGGATTTTGATTTCATGAAAACTTCGGGCTCGTTCGTTTTTGGCGAATTACTAGTCTAATTCGATTGGAATTGAGCCAATAAGAAGTGGTTTTTGATTTCATGACAACTTCGGGTTTGATCATTTTTCGCGAATTGCTAGTCAAATTCAATTGGAATGAAGCCAATGAAAAGTGGATTTTGATTTCATGAAAACTTCGGGTTTGTTCATTTTTGGCGAGTTACTAGTCTAATTCGATTGGAATCGAGCCAATGAAAAGATGTTTTTGATTTCATGGTAACTTCGTGTTTGCTCATTTTTGGCGAATTGCTTGTCAAATTCGATTTGAATCGAGTCAATGAAAAGTGGTTTTTTATTTCATGATAACATAGGGTTCGTTCATTTTTGGCGAATTACAAGTCAAAATCAATAGGAATAAAGCCAATGAAAAGTGGATTTTGATTTCATGAAAAAATCGGGTTTGTTCATTTTTGGTGAAGTTCTAGTCTAATTTGATTGGAATCGAGCCAATGAAAAGTGGTATTTGATTTTATGGTAACTTTGGGTTTGTTCATTTTTGTCGAATTGCTAGTCAAATTCGATTGGAATGGAGTCAATGAAAAGTGGTTTTTGATTTCATGAGAACTTCGGGTTTGTTCGTTTTTGGCGAATTACTAGTCAAATTCGAATGGAATTGAGGCATTGAAAAGTGGTTTTTGATTTCATGATAACTTCTGGTTTGTTCATTTTTCGCGAATTGCTAGTCTAATTCAATTGGAATGAAGGCAGTGAAAAGTGGATTTTGATTTCATGGTAACTTCGGGTTTGTTCATTTTTGGCGAATTGTTAGTCTAATTCGATTGGAATCGAGCCAATGAAAAGATGTTTTTGATTTCATGGTAACTTCGTGTTTGTTCATTTTTGGCGAATTGCCTGTCAAATTCGATTTGAATCGACTAAATGAAAAGTGGTTTTTAATTTCATGATAACATAGGGTTTGTTAATTTTTGGCGAATTACAAGTCAAATTCAATAGGAATAAAGCCAAGAAAAAGTGGATTTTGATTTCATGAAAAAATCGGGTTTGTTCGTTTTTGGTGAAGTTCTAGTCTAATTTGATTGGAATCGAACCAATGAAAAGTGGTTTTTGATTTTATGGTGACTTCGGGTTTGTTCATTTTTGTCGAATTGCTGGTCAAATTCGAGTGGAATGGAGTCAATGAAAAGTGGTTTTTGATTTCATGAGAACTTCGGGTTTGTTCATTTTTGGCGGATTGCTAGTCAAATTTGAATCGAATTGAGGCATTTAAAAGTGGTTTTTGATTTCATGATAACTTCTGGTCTGTTCGTTTTCCGCGAATTGCTAGTCAAATTCAATTGGAATGAAGGCAGTGAAAAGTGGATTTTGATTTCATGGCAACTTCGGGTTTGGTCGTTTCTGACAAATTGCTTGTCAAATTCGATTTGAATCGTGTCAATGAAAAGTGGTTTTTGATTTCATGATAACTTCGGGATTGTTCGTTTTTCGCGAATTGCTAATCAAACTCAATTGGATTAGACCCAATTAAAAGTTGATTTTAATTTCATGAAAACTTCGAGCTCGTTCATTTTTGGCGAATTACTAGTCTAATTCGATTGGAATTGAGCTAATGAGAAGTGGTTTTTGATTTCATGATAACTTCGGGTTTGATCGTTTTTCGCGATTTGCTAGTCAAATTCAATTGGAATGAAGACAATGAAAAGTGGATTTTGATTTCATGAAAACTTCGGGTTTGTCCCTTTTTGGCGAATTGCTAGTCTAATTTGATTGGAATCGAGCCAATGAAAAGATGTTTTTGATTTCATGGTAACTTCGGGTTTGTTCATTTTTGGCGAATTGCTTGTCATATTCGATTGAAATCGGGTAAAAGAAAAGTGGTTTTTGATTTCATGATAACTTTGGGTTTGATCGTTTTTCCGCGAATTGCTAGTCAAATTCAATTGGAATGAAGGCAATGAAAAGTGGATTTTGATTTCATGAAAACTTCGGGTTTGTCCCTTTTTGGCGAATTGCTAGTCTAATTTGATTGGAATCGAGCCAATGAAAAGATGTTTTTGATTTCATGGTAACTTCGGGTTTGTTCGTTTTTCGCGAATTGCTTGTCATATTCGATTGGAATCGAGTCAAAGAAAAGTGGTTTATGATTTCATGATAACTTCGGGTTTGATCGTTTTTCGCGAAGAAAAGTGGTTTTTGATTTCATGATAACTTCGGGTTTATTCGTTTTTGGCGAATTGCTAGTCAAATTCGATAAGAATCGAGGCAATGAAAAGTGGTTTTTGATTTCATGATAACTTCGGGTTTGTTCGTTTTTCGCGAATTGCTAGTCAAATTCAATTGGAATAGAGCCAATGAAAAGTGGATTTGGATTTCACGAAAACATCGAGCTTGTTCGTTTTTGGCGAAAGTGGTTTTTGATTTCATGGTAACTTCGGGTTTGTTCATTTCTGGTGAATTGCTTGTCAAATTCGATTTGAATCGAGTCAATGAAAAAGTGATTTTTGATTTCATGATAACTTCGGGTTTGTTCGTTTTTCGCGAATTGCTAGTTAAATTCAATTGGATTAGTCCCAATGAAATGTGGTTTTTGATTTCATGAAAACATTAGGTTTGTTCTTTTTTGGCGAATTGCTAGTCTAATTCGATTGGATTCGAGCCAATAAAAAGAGGTTTTTGATTTCATGGTAACTTCGGGTTTGTTCATTTTTGGCAAACTGCCAGTCAAATTCTATTGGAATCGACTCAATGAAAAGTGCTTTTATTTTCATTATAACTTCGAGTTTGTTCATTTTTGGCGAATTGCTAGCCAAATTCAATTGGAATAAAGCTAATGAAAAGTGGATTTTGAATTCATGAAAAATTCGGGTTTGTTCGTTTTTGGCGAATTGCTAGTCAAATTCGATTGGAATCGAGTCAATGAAAAGCCGTTTTTGATTTCATGATAACTTCGGGTTTGTTCATTTTTGGCGAATTGCTAGTCAAATTTGATTGGAATCAAGTCAATGAAAAATGGATTTGGATTTCATGAAAACTTCGGGCTTGTTTGTTTTTGGCAAATTGATAGTCCAAGTCGATTGGAATTGAGCCAATGAAAAGTGGTTTTTGACTTCATGATAGCTTCGGGTTTGATCGTTTTTCACGAATTGCCTGTCAAATTCAATTAGAATGAAGCCAATGAAAAGAGGATTTTGATTTCATGAAAACTTCGGGATTGTTCATTTTTGGCGAATTGCTAGTCTAATTTGATTGGAATCGAGTCAATGAAAAGTGATTTTTGATTTCATGATAACTTCGGGTTTGTTCATTTTTGGCGAATTTCTAGTCAAATTCGGTTGGAATCTAGTCAATGAAAAGTGGTGTTTGATTTCTTGATAACTTCGGGTTTCGTTTTGGCGAATTGCTAGTCAAATTCGATTGGAATCGAGTCAATGAAAAGTGGTTTTAATTTCATGAAAACTTCGGGTTTGTTCGTTTTTCACGAATTGCTGGTCAAATTCAGTTGGAATCGACTCGACGAAAAGAGCTTTTTGATTTAATTATAACTTCGAGTTTGTTCGTTTTTGGCGAATTGCTAGCCAAATTCAATTGGAATAAAGCCAATGAAAGTGGATTTTGAATTCACGAAAACTTCGGGTTTGTTCGTTTTTGGCGAATTGCTGGTCAAATTCAATTGGAATCGAGTCAA
>NW_019263555.1:0-15225 GCF_002742605.1 Olea europaea var. sylvestris | reverse complement strand
GTTATCATGAAATCGAAAGCCACTTTTCATTGGCCCGATTCTAATCGAATTAGACTAGTAATTCGCCAAAAACGAACAAACCCGAAGTTATCATGAAATCAAAACCACTTTTCATTGGCTCGATTCCAATCTAATTACACTAGCAATTCGACGAAAATGATCAAACCTAAATTTATCATGAAATCAAAAACTACTTTTCATTGGCTCGGTTCCAATCGAATTAGACCAGCAATTTCCTAAAGACGAACAAACCTGATGTTATCATGAAATCGAAAGCCACTTTTCATTGGCCTGATTCTAATCGAATTAGACTAGCAATTCGCCAAAAATGAACAAACCCAAATTTATCATGAAATCAAAACCACTTTTCATTGGCTCGATTCCAATTGAATTAGACTAGCAACTCGTCGAAAATGATCAAACCCAAAGTTATCATGAAATCAAAAATCACTTTTCATTGGCTCGATTTCGATCGAATTAGACTAGCAATTCGCCAAAAATGAACAAACCCGCAGTTATCATGAAATTAAAACTACTTTTCATTGGCTCGATTCCAATCGAATTAGAATAGCAATTCGCCAAAAACGAACAAACCCGAAGTTATCAGGAAATCAAAAACTACTTTTCATTGGCTCGATTCCAATCGAATTAGACTAGCAATTAGCCAAATATGAACAAACCCGAAATTATCATGTAATCAAAAACAACTTTTCATTGGCGCGATTCCAATTAAATTAGACTGGCAATTCACCGAAAATGATCAAACCAAAAGTTATCATGAAATCGATAGCCACTTTTCATTGGCTCGATTCTAATCGAATTAAACTAGTAATTTTCGAAAACGATCAAATCCGAAGTTATCTTGAAATCAAAATTCACCTTTCATTAGCTCGATTCCAATCGTGTTAGACTAGCATTTCGCCAAAAATGAACAAACCCGTAGTTATCGTTTAATCAAAAACCACTTTTCATTGGCTCAATTCCCATCGAATTAGACTCGCAATTCGTCGAAAATGATCAAACCCGAAGTTATCACGAAATCAAAAACATCTTTTCATTGGCTTGATTCCAATCGAATTAGACTAGCAATTCGCCAAAGACGAACAAACCCGATGTTATCATGAAATCAAAAACCACTTTTCATTGGCTCGATTCCAATCAAATTAGACTAGCAATTTCCCAAAGTCGAACAAACCCGATGTTATCATGAAATCGAAAGTCACTTTTCATTAGCATGATTCTAATCGAACTTGACTAGAAATTTGCCAAAAACGAAAAAACCCGAAGTTATCATGAAATCAAAACCACATTTCAATCGCTCGATTCCAATCGAATTTGACTAGCAATTCGTCGAAAACGATCAAATCCGAAGTTATCATGAAATCTAAAACTACGTTTCATTGGCTCGATTCCAAGCTAATTAGACTAGCAATTCGCTAAATACAAACAAACCCGATGTCATCATGAAATCAAAAACTACTTTTCATTGTCTCGATTCCAATCGACTTAGACTAGCAATTTGCCAAAGACGAACAAACTCGACGTTATCATGAAATTGAAAGCCACTTTTCATTGGCTCAATTCGAATCGAATTAGACTAGCAAATTCGCCAAAAAATGAACGAACCCGAAGTTATCATGAAATCAAAACCACTTTTCAATGGCTCAATTCCAATCGAATTAGACTAGTAATTTGCAAAAATTTATCAATCCCGAAGTTATCATGAAATCAAAAACCACTTTTCATTCGCTCAATTCCAATCGAATATGACTAGCAATTTTTAGAAAACGATCAAACACGAAGTTATCATGATATCGAAAGACACTTTCATTGGCTCGATTCTAATTGAACTATATTAGCAATTCACTGAAAATGTTCAAACTTGAAGTTATCATGAAATCTAAATCCACTTTTTATTGGCTCGATTCCAATCGAATTAGACTAACAATTCGTAGAAAATGATCGAACCCGAAGTTATCATGAAATCAAAAACTACTTTTCATTGGCTCGATTCCAATCGAATTGGACTAGCGATTATCGAAAACGATCAAATTCGAAGTTATCATGAAATCAAAAATCACTTTTAGTTGGCTCGATTCCAATCGAATTAGACTAGCAATTCGCCAAAAACGAACAAGCCCGAAGTTATCATGAAATAAAAAACTACTTTTCATTGGCTCGATTCCAATCGAATTAGACTAGCATTTCGCAAAAAGCAAACAAACCGAAGTTATCATGGAATCAAAAGCCACGTTTCATTGGCTCGATTCCAACCGAATTACACTAGCAATTCACCAAAAATGATCAATCCCGAAGTTATCATGAAATCGAAAACCACTTTTCGTTGGCTTGACTCCAATTGAATTAGGCTATCAATTTTTGGAAAATGATCAAACCCGAAGTTATCATGAAATCGAAAGCCACTTTTCATTGGCTCGATTCGAATCGAATTAGACTGGTAATTATCTAAAAATGATCAAACACGAAGTTATCATGAAATCAAAAACCACTTTTTGTCAGCTCGATTCCAATTGAATTAGACTAGTAATTCCAAAAACAATCAAATTCGAAGTTATCATGAAATCAAAAACCACTCTTCAATGGCTCGACTCAAATTTTATTAGACTAGCAATTTGCCAAAGACGAAGAAACCCGATGTTATCATGAAATCAAAAACCATTTTTCATTAGATCGATTCCAATTGAATTAGAATAGCATTTTGCCAAAAATGAACAAACCAGAAGTTATCATTAAATCAAAAACCACTTTTCATTGGCTCGATTCCAATCAAATTAGACTAGCAATTTGCCAAAGATAAACAAACCCAATGTTATCATGAAATCAAGAACCACTTTTCATTGGCTCGATTCCAATCAAATTAGAACAGCAATTTTTCAAAGACGAACAAACCAGATGTATCATGAAATCGAAAGCCAGTTTTCATTGGCCTGATTCTAATCGAATTAGACTAGCAATTTGCCAATAGCGAACAAACCCGAAGTTATCATGAAATCAAAACCACTTTTCATTGGCTCGATTCCAATCGAATTAGGCTAGCAATTCGTCGAAAACGATCAAACCCGAAGTTATCATGAAATTAAAACCACTTTTCATTAGCTCGATTCCAATCGAATTAGAATAGCAATTCGCCAAAATTGAACAAACCCGAAGTTATCATGAAATCAAAAACCACTTTTCGTTGGCTCCATTCCAATCGAATTAGACTAGCATATTGCCAAAAACAAACAAACCCGAAGTTATGATAAAATCCAAAACCACTTTTCATTGGCTCGATTCCAATCGAATTAGACTAGAAATTCGCAAAAAACGATCAAACCCGAAGTTATCATGAAATCGAAAACCACTTTTCATTGGCTTGATTCTAGTCGAATTAGACTAGCAATTTTTCGAAATCGATCAAACCGGAAGTTATCATGAAATCGAAAGCCACTTTTCATTGGCTCGATTCCAATCGAATTAGAATAGCAATTAGCCGAAAATGATCAAACCCGAAGTTATCATGAAATCAAAAACCACATTTCATTGGCTTCATTCCAATCGAATTAGACTAGCAATTAGCCGAAAATGATCAAACCCGAAGTTATCATGAAATCAAAAACCACATTTCATTGGCTTCATTCCAATCGAATTAGACTAGCAATTTTTCGAAGACGATCAAAACCAAAGTTATCATGAAATCAAAAGCCACTTTTCATTGGCTCGATTCCAATCGAATAAGACGAGCAATTCACTAAAAATGATCAAACCCGAAGTTATCATGAAATCAAAAACCACTTTTCATTGGCTCGATTTCAATCGAATTAGACTAGCAATTAGTCGAAAATGATCAAACCCGAAGTTATCATGAAATCAAAAACCACTTTTCATTGGCTCCATTCCAATCGATTTAGACTAGTAATTTACAAAAAATGAACACGCCCGAAGTTATCATGAAATTAAAACCACTTTTCATTTGCTCGATTCCAATCGAATTAGACTAGCAATTTGCAAAAAATGGTCAAACCCGAAGTTATCATGAAATCGAAAACCACTTTTCATTGGCTTAATTCCAATCGAATTAGACTAGCAATTTTTCGATAACGATCAATCCCGAAGTTATCATAAAATCGAAAGCCACTTTTCATTGGCTCGATTCCAATCAAATTAGACTAGCAATTAGCCCAAAATGATGAAACCCGAAGTTATCATGAAATCAAAACCCACTTTCCATTGGCTCGATTCCAATCGAATTAGACTAGCGATTCGCCAAAAATGAACAAACCCAAAGTTATCATGAAATCAAAAACAACTTTTCATTGGCTCGATTCCAATCAAATTGGACTAGCAGTTTTTCGAAAACGATCAATCCCGAAATTATCATGAAATCCAAAGCCACTTTTAATTGGCCCGATTCCAATTGAATTAGACTAGCAATACGCCGAAAATGATCAAACCCGAAGTTATCATGAAATTAAAAACCCTTTTCATTGGCTCAATTCCAATCGAATAAGAATAGCAATCAACCGAAAATGAACAAACCCCAAATTATCATATAATCAAAAACCACTTTTCATTGGCTCGATTCCAATCGAATTAGATTGGCAATTCGCTTAAAATGATCAAACCCGAAGTTATCATAAAATCAAAAACCACTTATTATTGGCTCGATACAAATCTAATTAGATTAGTAATTTTCGAAAACGATCAAGCTCGAAGTTATCATGAAATCAGAAACCACTTTTTATTGCCTCGATTCAAATCGAATTAGACTAGCAATTTACCAAAGACGAACAAACCCGATGTTATCATGAAATCAAAAACCACTTTTCATTTGCTCGATTCCAATCGAATTAGACCAACAATTCCCTAAACACGAACAAACCCGATGTTATCATGAAATTGAAAGTCACTTTTCACTGGCCTAATTCTAATCGAATTAGACTAGCACTTCGCTAAAAACGAACAAACACGAAGTTATCATGAAATCAAAACCACTTTTCATTGGCTCCATTCCAATCGAATTAGACAAGCAATTCACAAAAATTGAAGAAATCGAAAGTTATCACGAAATCAAAAGTCACTTTTCATTTGTTCTATTCCAATCGAATTAGACTAGGAACTCACAAAAAATGAACAAACCCTAAGCTATCATGAAATCAAAAACCACTTTTAATTGGCTCGATTCCAATCGAAATAGACTAGCAATTCGTCAAAAATGAACAAGCCCAAAGTTATCATGAAATAAGAAACTACTTTTCATAGGCTCGATTCCAATCGAATTAGACTAGCATTTCGCAAAAAGCAAGGAAACCCGGAGTTATCACGAAATCAAAAGCCACTTTTCATTGGCTCGATTCCAATCGAATTAGACTAGCATTTCACCAAAAACGAACAAACCAGAAGTTATCGTTAAATCAAAAACCACTTTTCATTTGCTCGATTCCAATCGAATTGGACCAGCAATTTCCCAAAGACGAACAAACCCGATGCCATCATGAAATAGAAAACAACTTTTCATTGGCCTGATTCTAATCGAATAAGACTAGCAATTCGCCAAAAATGAACAAACCCGAAGTTATCATGAAATCAAAACCACTTTTCATTAGCTCAATTCCAATCGAATTAGACTAGCAATTCGTCGAAAATGATCAAACCCGAAGTTATCATGAAATCAAAAACCACTTTTCACTGGCTCGATTCCAATCAAATTAGACTAGCAATTAGCCGAAGACGAACAAACCCAATGTTGATATGAAATCAAAAACCACTTTTCATTGGCTCGATTCCAATCGAATTCGACCAGCAATTTCCCAAAGACGAACAAACCCGATGTTATCATGAAATCGAAAACAACTTTTCATTGGCTTGATTCTAATCTAATTAAACTAGCAATTCGCCAAAAACGAACAAACCCGAAGTTATCATGAAATCAAAACCACTTTTCATTGGCTCGATTCCAATAGAATTAGACTTGCAATTCGTCAAAAACGAACAAACCCGAAGTTATCATGAAATCAAAACAACTTTTCTTTGGCTCTATTCCAATCGAATTAGACTAGCTATTCGTCGAAAATGATCGAACCCAAAGTTATCGTGAAATCAAAAACCACGTTTCATTGACTTAATTCCAATAGAATTGGACTAGCAATTTTCGAAAGCAAACAAATTTGAAGTTATCATGAAATCAAAAACCACTTTTAATTGGCTCGATTCCAATCGAATTAGACTAGCAATTTGCCAAAAACAAACAAGCTCGAAGTTATCATGAAATAAAAAACTACTTTTCATTGGCTCGAATCCAATCGAATTAGACTAGCATTTCGGAGAAAGCAAACAAACCCGAAGTTATCATGAAATCAAAAGCCACATTTCGTTGGCTCGATTCCAATCGAATTAGACAGCAATTGGCAAAAAACGTTCAATCCCGAAGTTATCATGAAATCGAAAATCACTTTTCATTGGCTTGATTCCAATCGAATTAGACTAGCAATTTTTCAAAAACGATCAAACCCGAAGTTATCATGAAATCGAAAGCCGGTTTTCATTGGCTCAATTCCAATCGAATTAGACTAGTAGTTCGTTCAAAATGATCAAACCCGAAGTTATCATGAAATCAAAAACCAATTTTCATTGGCTGATTCCAATCGAATTAGACTAGCAATTCACCAAAAACAAACAAACCCTCCGTTATCATGAAATCAAAAAGCACGTTTCATTGGCTCGATTTCGTTCGAATTAAACTAGTAATTTGCCGAAAATGATCAAACTCGAAGTTATCATGAAATCAAAAACAACTTTTCATTGGCTCGATTCCAATTGAATTAGACTAGCAATTAGCCAAAAACGATCGAACACGAAGTTATCATGAAATCAAAAACCATTTTTCATTGGCTCCATTCCAATCGAATCAGACTAGCAATTCGCCAAAAAACGAACAAACCCGAAGTTATCATGAAATTAAAACAACTTTTCATTGGCTCGATTCCAATCGAATTAGAATAGCAATTCGCCAAAAATGAACAAACCCGAAGTTATCATGAAATGAAAAACCTCTTTTCGTTAGCTCGATACCAATCGAATTAGACTAGCAATTCGCCAAAAACATTCAAACCCGAAGTTATCATAAAATCCAAAACCACTTTTCATTGGCTCGATTCCAATCGAATTAGACTCGCAATTCTCCCAAAATGATGAAACCAGAAGTTATCATGAAATCAAAACCCGCTTTCCATTGGCTCGATTCCAATCGAATTAGACTATCGATTTGCCAAAATATGAACAAACCCGAAGTTATCATGAAATCAAAAACCACTTTTCATTGACTCGATTCCAATTGAATTGGACTAGCAATTTTTCGAAATCGATCAAACCCGAAGTTATCATGGAATAGAAAACAATTTTTCATTGGTTCGATTCCAATCGAATTAGACTAGTAATTTTCGAAAACGATCAAACCCGAAGTGATCATGAAATCGAAAGCCACTTTTCATTGGCTCGATTCCAATCGAATTAGACTAGCAATTCGTCGAAAATGATCAAACCCAATGTTATCATGAAATCAAAAATTACTTTTCATTGGCTCGATTCCAATCGAATAAGACTAGCAATTAGCCGAAAACGAACAAACCCAACATAATCATGAAATCAAAAACCACTTTTCATTGGCTCGATTCCAATCGAATTAGACTGGCAATTCGCTGAAAATGATCAAACCCGAAGTTATCATGAAATCAAAACAACTTTTTGTTGGCTCGATTCCAATTGAATTAGACTAGTAATTTTCGAAATTGATCAAATTCGAAGTTATCATGAAATAAAAAAAAAACATTTCATTGGCTCAATTCCAATCGAATTAGACTAGCATTTCACCAAAAATGAACAAACTCGAAGTTATCATTAAATCAAAAACAACTTTTCATTGGCTCGATTCCAATCGAATTAGACTGGCAATTCGATGAAAATGATCAAACCCGAAGTTATCATGAAATCAAAAATCACTTTTCATTGGCTTGATTCCAATCGAATTAGACTATTAATTTTTGAAAACGATCGAATTCGAAGTTATCACGAAATCAAAAACCACTCTTCATTGGCTCGATTCAAATTGAATTAGACTAGCAATTTGCCAAAGACGAACAAACCCGATGTTATCATGAAATCAAAATCCACTTTTCACTGGCTTGATTTCAATTGAATTAGACTAGTACTTCGCCAAAAGCGAACAAACCTGAAGTTATCGTTAAATTAAAATCCACTTTTCATTTGCTCGATTCCAATCGAATTAGACTAGCACTTTCCCAAAGATGAACAAACCCAATGTTATCATGAAATCAAAAACTACTTTTCATCGGATCGATTCCAATCGAATTAGACCAGCAATTTCCCAAAGACGAACAAACCCGATGTTATCATGAAATCGAAAGCCACTTTTCATTGGCTAGATTCTAATCGAATAAGACTAGCAATTCGCCAAAAATGAACAAACCCGAAGTTATCATGAAATCAAAACCACATTTCATTGCCTTGATTCCAATTGAAATAGACTAACAATTCGTCGAAAATGATCGAACCCGAAGTTATCATGAAATCAAAAACCACTTTTCATTGGCTCGATTCCAATCGAATTAGACCAGCAATTCGCCAAAGACGAACAAACCCGATGTTATCATGAAATAGAAAGCCACTTTTCATTGGCCTTATTCTAATCGAATTAGACTAGCAATTCACCAAAAATGAACAAATCCGAAGTTATCATGAAATCAAAACCACTTTTCATTGGCTCGATTCCAATCGAATTAGACTAGCAACTCGTCGAAAATGATCAAACCCGAAGTTATCATGAAATCAAAAACCACTTTTCATTGGCTTGATTCCGATTGAATAAGACTAGCAATTCGCAAAAAATGAACAAACCCGCTGTTATAATGTAATTAAACCCACTTTTCATTGGCTCCATTCCAATCAAATTAGAATAGCAATTCACCAAAAACGAACAAACCCGATGTTATCATGAAATCAAAACCACTTTTCAATGGTTCGATTCCAATCGAATTAGACTAGCAATTCGTCGAAAACGATCAAATCCAAAGTTATCATGAAATCTAAAACTACGTTTCATTGGCTCGATTCCAAGCTAATTAGACTAGCAATTCGCTAAAAACAAACAAACCTGACGCCATCATGAAATCAAAAACTACTTTTCATTGTCTCGATTCCAATCGACTTAGACTAGCAATTTGCCAAAGACGAACAAACCTGACGTTATCATGAAATCGAAAGCCACTTTTCATTGGCTCGATTCAAATCGAATTAGACTAGCAAATTCGCCAAAAAATGAACGAACCCGAAGTTATCATGAAATCAAAACCACTTTTCAATGGCTCAATTCCAATCGAATTAGACTAGCAATTTGCAAAAATTTATCAATCCCGAAGTTATCATGAAATCAAAAACCACTTTTCATTCGCTCAATTCCAATTGAATAAGTCTAGCAATTTTTAGAAAACGATCAAACACGAAGTTATCATGATATCGAAAGACACTTTCATTGGCTCGATTCTAATTGAACTATATTAGCAATTCACTGAAAATTTTCAAACCTGAAGTTATCATGAAATCAAAATCCACTTTTCATTGGCTCGATTCCAATCGAATTAGACTAGCAATTCGTAGAAAATGATCGAACCCGAAGTTATCATGAAATCAAAAACCACTTTTCATTGGCTCAATTCCAATCGAATTGGACTAGCGATTTTCGAAAACGATCAAATTCGAAGTTATCATGAAATCAAAAATAACTTTTAATTGGCTCGATTCCAATCGAATCAGACTAGCAATTCGCCAAAAATGAACAAGCCCGAAGTTATCATGAAATAAAAAACTACTTTTCATTAGCTCGATTCCAATCGAATTAGACTAGCATTTCGCAAAAAGCAAACAAACCCGAAGTCATCGTGGAATCAAAAGCCACATTTCATTGGCTCGATTCCAATCGAATTACACTAGCAATTCACCAAAAATGATCAATTCCGAAGTTATCATGAAATCGAAAACCACTTTTCGTTGGCTTGATTCCAATTGAATTAGGCTAGCCATTTTTTGAAAATGATCAAACCCGAAGTTATCATGAAATCGAAAGCCACTTTTCATTGGCTCGATTTCAATCGAATTAGACTGGCAATTCGCTAAAATTGATCAAACACGAAGTTATCATGAAATCAAAAACCACTTTTTGTCTACTCGATTCCAATTAAATTAGGCTAGTAATTCCAAAAACAATCAAATTCGAAGTTATCATGAAATCAAAAACCACTCTTCAATGGCTCGACTCAAATCGAATTAGACTAGCAATTTGCCAAAGACGAACAAACCCGATTTTATCATGAAATCAGAAACCATTTTTCATTAGATCGATTCCAATTGAATTAGACTAACATTTCGCCAAAAACGAACAAACCAAAAGTTATCATTAAATCAAAAACCACTTTTCATTGGCTCGATTCCAATCGAATTAGAGTAGCAATTTGCCAAAGACAAACAAACCCAATGTTATCATGAAATCAAGAACCACTTTTCATTGGCTCGATTCCAATCAAATTAGACCAGCAATTCTCCAAAGACGAACAAACCCGATGTTATCATGAAATCGAAAGCCAGTATTCATTGGCCTGATTCTAATCGAATTAGACTAGCAATTGGCCAAAAGCGAACAAACCCGAAGTTATCATGAAATCAAAACCACTTTTCATTGGCTCGATTCCAATCAAATTAGGCTAGCAATTCGTCGAAAATGATCAGACTCAAAGTTATCATGAAATTAAAACCACTTTTCATTAGCTCGATTCCAATAGAATTAGAATAGTAATTCGCCAAAATGGTACAAACCCGAAGTTATCATGAAATCAAAAACCACTTTTCTTTGGCTCCATTCCAATCGAATTAGACTAGCATATCGCCAAAAACAAACAAACCCGAAGTTATGATAAAATCCAAAACCACTTTTCATTGGCTCGATTCCAATCGAATTAGACTAGAAATTCGAAAAAAACTATCAAACCCGAATTTATCATGAAATCGAAAACCACGTTTCATTGGCTTGATTCCAGTCGAATTAGACTAGCAATTTTTCGAAAATGATCAAAGCGGAAGTTATCATGAAATCGAAAGCCACTTTTCATTGGCTCGATTCCAATCGAATTAGAATAGAAATTAGCCGAAAATGATCAAACCCGAAGTTATCATGAAATCAAAAACCACATTTCATTGGCTTCATTCCAATCGAATTAGACTAGCAATTTTTCGACGACAATCAAAACCGAAGTTATCATGAAATCGAAAGCCGCTTTTCATTGACTCGATTCCAATCGAATAAGACTAGCAATTCACCGAAAATGATCAAACCCGAAGTTATCATGAAATCAAAAATCACTTTTCATTGGCTCGATTCCAATCGAATTAGTCTAGTAATTAGCCGAAAATGATCAAACTCGAAGTTATCATGAAATCAAAAACCGCTTTTCATTGGCTCGATTCCAATCGAATTAGACTAGTAATTCACCAAAAACGAACAAACCCGAAGTTATCATGAAATTAAAACAACTTTTCATTGGCCCGATTCCAATCAAATTAGACCAGCAATTTTCCAAAGACGAACAAACCCGATGTTATCATGAAATCGAAAGCCAATTTTCATTGGCCCGACTCTAATCGAATTAGACTAGGAATTCGACAAAAGTGAACAAACCCGAAGTTATCATGAAATTAAAACCACTTTTCATCGGCTCGATTCTAATCGAATCAGGCTAGCAATTCGTCAAAAATGATCAAACCCGAAGTTATCATGAAATTAAAACCACTTTTCATTGGCTCGATTCCAATCGAATTAGAATAACAATTCACCAAAAATGAACAAACCCGAAGTTATCATGAAATCAAAAACAACTTTTCATTGGCTTGATTCCAATCAAATTGGACTAGCAATTTTTCGAAAATGATCAAACCCGAAGTTATCATGAAATCGAAAGCCACTTTTCATTGGCTCGATTCCAATTGAATTAGACTAGCAATTCGCCGAAAATGATCAAACCCGAAGTTATCATGAAATTAAAAACCCCTTTTCATTGGCTGGATTCCAATCGAATAAGACTAGCAATCAGTCGAAAATGAACAAACCCTAAATTATCATATAATCAAAAAACACCTTTCATTGGCTCAATTCCAGACGAATTAGACTAGCAATTCGCTGAAAATGATTAAACCCGAAGTTATCGTGAAATCGAAAACCACTTTTTGTTGGCTCGATTCCAATCGAATTAGACTAGCATATCGCCAAAAATAAACAAACCCGAAGTTATGATAAAATCCAAAACCACATTTCGTTGGCTCGGTTCCAATCAAATTAGACTAGTAATTCGCAAAAAATGATCAAACCCGAAGTTATCATGAAATCGAAAACCACTTTTCATTGCTTGATTCCAATCGAATTAGACTAGTAATTTTTGGAAATCGATCAAGCCGGAAGTTATCATGAAATCGAAAGCCACTTTTCATTGGCTCGATTCCAATCGAATTAGACTAGCAATTAGCCAAAAACGATCAAACCCGAAGTTATAATGAAATCAAAAACCACGTTTCATTGGCTCGATTCCTATCGAATTAGACTAGCAATTTGTCGAAAATGATCAAACTTGAAGTTATCATGAAATTAAAAACAACATTTCATTGGCTTCATTCCAATCGAATTACACTAGCAATTTTTTGAAGACGTTCAAAGCCGAAGTTATCATGAAATCGAAAGCCACTTTTCATTGGCTCGATTCCAATCGAATAAGACTAGCAATTCACCAAAAATGATCAAACCCGAAGTTATCATGAAATCAAAAACCACTTTTCATTGGCTCGATTTCAATCGAATTAGACTAGCAATTAGCCGAAAATGATCAAACCCGAAGTTATCATGAAATCAAAAACCACTTTTCTTTAGCTCCATTCCAATCGAATTAGATTAGTAATTCAGCAAAAATGAACAAACCCGAAGTTATCATGAAATTAAAACCACTTTTCATTTACTCGATTCCAAAACGAATTAGACTAGCAATTTACAAAAAATGATCAAACCCGAAGTTATCATGAAATCGAAAATCACTTTTCATTGGCTTGATTCCAACTGAATTAGACTAGCAATTTTTCGATAACGATCAAACCCAAAGTTATCATGAAATCGAAAGCCACTTTTTCATTGGCTCGATTCCAATCGAATTAGACTAGCAATTAGCCGAAAACGATCAAACCCGTAGTTATCATGAAATCAAAAACCACGTTTCATTGGCTCGATTACAATCGTATTAGACTAGCAATATGTCGAAAATGATCAAACTCGAAGTTATCAGAAATCGAAAACTACATTTCAATGGCTTCATTCCAATCGAATTAGACTAGCAATTTTTCGATGACTAACAAAACCGAAGTTATCAATAAATTGAAAGCCACTTTTCATTGGCTCGATTCCAATCGAATAAGACTAGGAATTCGCCGAAAATTATCAAACCCGAAGTTATCATGAAATCAAAAACCAATTTTCATTGGGTCGATTCCATTCGAATTAGACTAGCAATTCACCAAAAACGATCAAACCCGAAGTTATCATGAAATTAAAACCAATTTTCATTGGCTCGATTCCAATCGAATTAGAATAGCATTTCGTCAAAAATGAACAAACCCGAAGTTATCATGAAATCAAAAACCACTTTTCGTTGGCTCGATTCCAATCGTATTAGACTATCATTTCGCCAAAAACAAACAAACCCGAAGTTATCATAAAATCCAAAACCACTTTTCATTGGCTCGATTCCAATCGAATTAGACTAGCAATTCGTCCAAAACGATGAAACCCAGAGTTATCATGAAATCAAAACGCACTTTCCTTTGGCTCGATTCCAATTGAATTAGACTAGCGATTCGCCAAAAATGAACAAACCCGAAGTTATCATGAAATCAAAAACAACTTTTCATTGGCTCGATTCCAATCAAATTGGACTACCAATTTTTTGAAAACGATCAATCCCGAAGTTTTCATGAAATCGAAAGCCACTTTTCATTGGCCCGATTCCAATTGAATTAGACTAGCAATACGCCGAAAATGATCAAACCGGAAGTTATCATGAAATTAAAAGCCCCTTTTCATTGGTTCAATTCCAATCGAATAAGACTAGCAATCAGCCGAAAATGAACAAACCCCAAATTATCATGTAATCAAAAACCACTTTTCATTGGCTCGATTCCAATCGAATTAGATTGGCAATTCGTTGAAAATGATCAAACCCGAAGTTATCATGAAATCAAAAACCACTTTTTGTTGGCTCGATACAAATCGAATTAGATTAGTAATTTTCGAAAACGATCAAGCTCGACGTTATCATGAAATCTTGGCTCGATTCAAATCGAATTAGACTAGCAATTTACCAAAGACGAACAAACCCGATGTTATCATGAAATCAAAAACCACTTTTCATTGGCTCGATTCCAATCGAATTAGACTAGCAATTTCCTAAACACGAACAAACTCGATGTTATCATGAAATCGAAAGTCACTTTTCATTGGCCTGATTCAACTCGAATTAGACTAGCACTTCTCTTAAAATGAACAAACACGAAGTTATCATGAAATCAAAACCACTTTTCATTGGCTCAATTCCAATCGAATTAGACAAGCAATTCACAAAAAAATGAAGAAATCGAAAGTTATCACGAAATCAAAAGTCACTTTTCATTTGTTCTATTCCAATCGAATTAGACTAGGAACTCACAAAAAAATGAACAAACCCTAAGCTATCATGAAATCAAAAACCACTTTTCATTGGCTCGATTCCAATCGAATTAGACTAGCAATTTGCCAAAGATGAACAAATCCGATGTTATCATGAAATCGAAAGCCACTTTTCATTAGCTCGATTTTAATCGAATTAGACTAGCAAATTCGCCAAAAATGAACGAACCAGAAGTTATCATGAAATCAAAACAACATTTCAATGGCTCGATTCCAATCGAATTAGACTAGCAATTTGCCAAAAATGATCAATCCCGAAGTTATCATGAAATCAAAAACCAATTCTCATTAGCACGCTTTCAATCGAGTTTGACTAGAAATTTATAGAAAACGATCAAATTCGAAGTTATCATAAAATCCAAAACCACTTTTCATTGGCTCGATTCCAATCGAATTAGACT
>NW_019263554.1:0-15243 GCF_002742605.1 Olea europaea var. sylvestris | reverse complement strand
TGTCAATTGGATGGGAAAACTATTTGAAATTTAAATTGTCCAACAGGATAATGTCACGTGGCAAAGTGTAAATTAAAGTGTACACCATAGTGTACATACAGCAAGGTTCTTACCGATTGAACTTTGCTATTTGTGCACTAATTTTTGGCACGTTGGTTGATACTTACGTTGTTGTCAAGTGTCAATTGGATGAGAAAATTATTTGAAATTTAAACTGTCCAACAGGGGAATGACACGTGGCAAAGTGTAAACTAAAGTGTACACCATGATGTACATATCGTAAGGTTCTTACGGATTGAACTTTGCTATTTGTACACTAATTTTTGACACGTTGTTTGACACTTGTATTGTTGTCAAGTGTCAATTGGATTGGAAAAGTGTTTGAAATTTAAACTGTCCAACAGGGTAAAGATACGTGGCAAAGTGTAAACTAAAGTGTACATCATAGTGTACATATAGAAAGTTTCTTACCGATTGAACTTTGATATTTGTACGCTAAGCTTTGACACGTTGCTCGACACTTGCATTGTTGTCAAGTGTCAATTGGATGGAAAAATTGTTTGAAATTTAAATTGGCCAACGGAGTAATGTCTCGTGGCAAAGTGTAAACCAAAGTGTACACCATAGTGTACATGTAGCAAGGTCCTTACAGACTGAACTTTGCTTTTTGTACACTGATATTCGATGGTTTGGAATTCAAACTGTCCAAGAGGGTAATGTCACGTGGGAAAGTGTAAGCTAAAGTGTACACTATAGTGTACATGTAGCAAGGTCCTTACCGATTGAACTTTGCTATTTGTAAATTGATTTTCACCACGTTGTTTGACCCTTGCATTGTTGTTAAGTGTCAATTGGATGGGAAAATTGTTTGAAATTTAAATAGTCTAACAGGGTAATGTCATGTGACAAAGTGTAAACTAAAGTGTACACCATAGTGCCCATGTAGCAAGGTCGTTACCGATTGAACTTTGCAATTTGAACAATGATTTTCAATGCGTTGCTTGACACTTGCATTGTTGCCAAGTATCAATTGGAAGGAAAAATTGTTTGAAATTTCAACTGTCTAGTAAGGTAATGTCACATGGCAAAGTGCAGACTAAAGTGTACACCATAGTGTACTTGTGGCAAGGTTCTTATCGATTGAGCTTTGGTATTTGTACACTGAATTTTGGATGGGAATATTATTTGAAATTTAAATTGTCCAATGGGGTAATGTCTCTTGGCAAAGTGTAAACTAAAGTGTACACCATAGTGCACATGTAGCAAGGTTCTTACCGATTGAACTTTACTCTTTGTACACTGATTTTTGATACGTCGTTTAATACTTGCATTGTTGTCAAGTGTCAATTGGATGAAAAAATTGTTTGAAATATAAACTGTCCAACAGGGTAACGTCACGTAGAAAAGTGTAAACTAAAGTGTCCACCGTAGTGTACATATAGCAAGGTTCTTGCCAATTGAACTTTGCTATTTGCATACTGATTTTTGACACGTTGTTTGACACTTGTACTGTTGCCAAGTGTCAATTGGATGGCAAAATTGATTGAAATTTAAACTGTCTAGCAGGGTAATGTCACGTGGTAAAGTGTAAACTGAAGTGTACGCCATAGTGTACTTGTAGTAAGGTTCTTACCGATTGAACTTTTGTATTTGTACACTAATTTTTGACACGTTCGACACTTGAATGCTGTCAAGTTTCAATTGGATGGGAAAACTGTTCGAAATGTAAACTATCCAGTAGGGTAATGTCACGCGGCAAAGCGTGAACCACGGTGTGTGCACTATAGCGTACATGTAGCAGGTTCTTACCGATTGAACTTTGCTATTTGTACACTGATTTTTGACGCGTTGTTTGACACTTGTATTGTTGTCAAGTGTCAATTGGATGGGAAAAGTGTTTGAAATTTAAGCTATCCAACAGGGTAAAGATACGTGGCAAAGTGTTAACTAAAGTGTACATCATAGTGTACATATAACAAGTTTCTTACCGATTGAACTTTGATATTTGTACACTAAGTTTTGACACGTTGTTCGACACTTGCATTGTTGTCAAGTGTCAATTAGATGGAAAAATTGTTTGAAATTTAAATTGGCCAACGGTGCAATGTCTCGTGGCAAAGTGTAAACCAAAGTGTACACCATAGTGTAAATGTAGCAAGGTCCTTACCGAATGAACATTGCTATTTGTACACTGATTTTTGACGGTTTGAAATTTAAACTATCCAATAGGTTAATGTCACGTGGGAAAGTGTAAGCTAAAGTGTACACCATAGTGTACATGTAGCAAGGTCCTTACCGATTGAACTTTGCTATTTGTAAATTGATTTTCGACACGTTTGACCCTTGCATTGTTGTTAAGTGTCAATTGGGTGGGAAAACTTTTTGAAATTTAAACAGCCCAACAGGGTGATGTCATGTGAAAAAGTGTAAACTAAAGTGTTCACTATAGTATCCATGTAGCAAGGTCCTTACCTATTGAACTTTGCAACTTGAACACTGATTTTCAGTACGTTGTTTGACACTTACATAGTTGTCGAGTATCAATTGGAAGGGAAAATTATTTGAAATTTCTGCTGTCCAGAAGGGTAATGTCACGTGGCAAAGTGTACACTTAAGTGTACATCGTAGCGAACTTGTAGCATGGTTCTTACCGATTGAGCTTTGGTATTCGTACACTGAATTTTGACACGTTGTTTGACACATGCATTGTTGTCAAATGTCAATTGGGTGGGAAAATTGTTTGAAATTTAAACTGTCCAATGGGGTAACGTCACATGGTAAAATGTAAACTAAAGTGTACACCATAGTGTAGATGTAGCAAGGTTCTTACCGATTGAACTTTTTCTATTTGTACACTGATTTTTGACACGTTGTTTGACACTTGCATTGTTGTCAAGTGTCATTTGGGTGGGAAAACTGTTTGTAATTTAAACTGTCCAACAGGGTAATATCACGTAGCAAAGTGTAAACTAAAGAGTACACCATAGTGTACATGTAGCAAGGTCCTTACGGATGAACGTTGCTATTTTTATTCTGATTTTCGACAAGGTGTTTGACACTTGTATTGTTGTCACGTCTCAATTGGATGGGAAAACTATTTCAAATTTAAACAGTCCAACAGGGTAATGTCACGAGACAAAGTGTAAACTAAAGTGTACTCCATAGTGTGCATGTAGCAAGGTCCTTACCAATTGAACTTTGCAATTTGTACGTTGATTATTGACAGGTTGTTTGACACTTGCATTGTTGTCAAGTGTCAATTGGATGAAAAAATTGTTTGAAATTTAAACTGTCCGACAGGGTAATGTCACGTGGCAAAGTGTAAACTAAAGTGTACACCATAGTGTACATGTACCAACATCCTTACCAATTGAACTTTGTAATTTGTACACTGATTTCTGACACGTTGTTTGACACTTGTGTTGTTGTCAAGTGTCAATTGCATCCAAAAACTGTTTGAAATATAAACTGTCCATCTGAGTCATGTCACGTGGCAAAGTGTAAACTAAAGTGTACACCACAGTGTACATGTAGCAAGGTCCTTAACGATTGAACTTTGGTATTTGTACACTAATTTTTGACTCATTGTTTGATGCTTGCATTGTTGTCATGTGCAATTGGAAGGGATAGCTGTTTGAAATTTCAACTGCTCGGCAGGGTAATGTTACATTGCAAAGTGTAAACTAAAGTGTACACCATAGTGTACTTGTAGCAAGATTCTTACCGCTTGGGCATTGGTATTTGTACACTAAATTTTGACACGTTGTTTGATGCTTGCATTGTTGTGAAGTGTCAATTGGATGGGAAAAGTTCTTGAAATTTAAACTGTCCAAGGGGGTAACGTCACGTGGTAAAATGTGAACTGAAGTGTACACCATAGTATACATGTAGCAAAGTTCTTAACGATTGCACTTTGCTATTGTATACCCATTTTTGACACGTTGTTTGACACTTACATTGTTGTCAAGTGTCAATTGGATGGGAAAACTGCTTGATATTTAAACTGTCCAACAGGGTAATGTCACGTGGAAAAGTGTTAACTAAAGTGTACACCATAGTATACATGTAGCAACGTCCTTACCCATTGAACTTTGCAATTTGTACATTGATTTTCGACACGTTGTTTGATACTTGTATTGTTGTCAAGTGTCAATTGGATGGGAAACTGTTTGAAATATAAACTTTCCATCAGGATAATATCACGTGGCAAAGTGTAAACTAAAGTGTACAATATAGTGTACTTATAGCAAGGTCCTTACTGATTGAAATTTGCTATTTGTACACTGATTTTCAACACGTTGTTTGACACTTGCATTGTTCTCAAGTGTTAATTGGGTGAGAAAACTTTTTGAAATTTAAACTGTCCAACAGGGTAATGTTACGTAGCAAAGTGTAAACTAAAGTGTACATCATAGTGTACATGTAGCAAGGTCCTTACCGATTGAACTATGCAATTTGTACACTTATTTTCGACACGTTCTTTGACACTTGCATTGTTATGAAGTGTCAATTGGATGGGAAAACTGCTTGAAATTTAAACTGTCCAACAAGGTAATGTCGCGTGGCAAAGTGTAAAATAAAGTGTACACCATAGTGTAGATATAGCAAGGTTCTTGCTGATTGAGCTTTGCTATTTGTTCACTGATTTTTGACGCGTTGTTTGACACTTGCATTGTTGTCAGGTGTCAATTGGATGGGAAAACTATTTGAAATTTCAACTGTCTAGCAGGGCAATGTCACGTGGCAAAGTGTAAAAAATGGTGTACACCATAGTGCATGTGTAGCAAGGTTCTTACCGATTGAGCTTTTGTATTGGTATACTGAATTTCGACACATTGTTTGACACTTGCATTGTCGTCAAGTGTCAATTGGATGGAAAAACTGTTTGATGTTTCAACTGTCCAGCAGGGTAATGTCACGTGGCA
Source organism: Olea europaea var. sylvestris (assembly GCF_002742605.1). Classification (NCBI taxonomy): domain Eukaryota; kingdom Viridiplantae; phylum Streptophyta; class Magnoliopsida; order Lamiales; family Oleaceae; genus Olea; species Olea europaea. Next base: position 10,318 of record NW_019263554.1, on the reverse strand, counting down.
AAGTGTAAACAATGGTGTACACCATAGTGCATGTGTAGCAAGGTTCTTACCGATTGAGCTTTTGTATTGGTATACTGAATTTTGACACATTGTTTGACACTTGCATTGTTGCCAAGTGTCAATTGGATGGGAAAACTGTTTGAAATTTCAACTGTCCAGCAGGGTAATGTCACTTGGCAAAGTGTAAACTAAAGTGTACACCATAGTGTACTTGTAGAAAGGTTCTTACCGATTGAGCATTGGTATTATAACACAGAATTTTGATAAGTTATTTGACACATGCATTGTTGTCAAGTGTCAATTGGATGGGAAAACTGTTTGAAATTTAAACTGTTCAATAGGGTAATGTTATGTAGCAAAGTGTAAACTAAAGAGTACATCATAATGTACATGTAGCAAGGTCCTTACGGATTAAACTTTGCTATTTGTACACTTATTTTTGACACGTTGTTTGACACTTGCATTGTTGTCAAGTGCCAATTGGATGGGAAAACTATTTGAAATTTAAACTATCCAACAGGGTAATGTCACGTGGCAAAGTGTAAACTAAAGTGTACACCATAGTGTACATGTACCAATGTCCTTACCAATTGAACTTTGCAATTTGTACACTGATTTTCGACATGTTGTTTGACACTTGTATTGTTGTTATGTGTCAATTGGATCGAAAAACTGTTTGAAATATAAACTGTTCGTCTGGGTAATGTCACGTGGCAAAGTGTAAACAAAAGTGTACACCATAGTGTACATGTACCAACGTCCTTACCCATTGAACTTTGCAATTTGTACACTGATTTTCGACACGTTGTTTGAGACTTGTATTGCTGTCAAGCATCAATTGGATCGGAAAACTGTTTGAAATATAAAATGTCCATCTGGGTAATGTCACGTGGTAAAAAGTAAACTAAAGTGTACACTATAGTGTACATGTAGCAAGGTCCTTACCGATTGAACTTTGCTATTTGTACACTAATTTTCAGCACGTTGCTTGACACTTGCATTGTTGTCAAGTATCAATTGGATGGGAAAACTGTTTGAAATTTAAACTATCCAACAGGGTAATGTCACGTGGCAGAGTGTGAACTAAAGTGTGTACCATAGTGTACATGTAGCAAGGTTCTTACCGATTTAACTTTATTATTTGTACACTAATTTTTGACACATTGTTTAACACTTACATTGTTGTCAAGTGTCAGTTGGATGGGAAAACTGTTTGAAATTTAAACTGTCCAACATGGTAATGTGACGTAGCAAAGTGTAAACTAAAGTGTACACCATAGTGTACATGTAGCAAGGTCCTTACCGATTGAACTATGCAATTTGTACACTTATTTTTGACACGTTATTTAACACTTGCATTGATATCAAGTGTCAATTGGATGAGAAAACTGTTTTAAATTTAAACTGTCCAACAGGGTAATGTCACGTGGTAAAATGTAAATTAAGGTTTACACCATAGTGTACATGTAGTAAGGTCCTTTCGGATTAAACTTTGCTATTTGTACACTGATTTTATTCATGTTGTTTGACACTTGCATTGTTATCAAGTGTTAATTGGATGGGAAAACTGCTTGAAATTTAAACTGTCCAACAAGGTAATGTTGCGTGGTAAAGTGTAAACTAAAGTGTACACCATAGTCTAGATGTAGCAAGGTCCATACTAATTGAACTTTGCTATTTGTTCACTGATTTTTGACGTGTTGTTTGACACTTGCATTGTTGTCAGGTGTCAATTGGATGGGAAAATGTTTGAAATTTCAACTGTCCAGCAGGTAATGTCACATGGCAAAGTGTAAACAAGCGTGTACACCATAATGCACGTGTAGCAAGGTTCTTACTGATAGAGATTTTGTAATGGTATACTGAATTTCGACATGTTGTTTGACACTTGCATTGTTGCCAATTGTCATTTGGATGGGAAAACTGTTTGAAATTTCAACTGTCTAGCAGGGTAATGTCACGTGGCAAAGTGTAAACTAAAGTGTACACCATAGTGTACCTGTAGAAAGGTTCTTACCGATTGAGCTTTGATATTTGTACACAGAATTTTGATAAGTTGTTTGACACATGCATTGTTGTCAAGTGTCAATTGGATGGGAAAAGTGCTTGAAATTTAAATTGTTTAATAGGGTAATGCCACGTGGCAACGTGTAAACTAAAGAGTATATCATAGTGTACATGTAGCAAGGTCCTTACGGATTAAACTTTGCTATTTATACACTGATTTGCAACACGTTGTTTGACACTTGCATTGTTGTCAAGTGTCAATTGGATGGGAAAACTATTTGAAATTTAAACTGTCTAATAGGGTAATGTCACGTGGCAAAGTGTAAACAAAAGTGTAAACCATAGTGCACATGTACCAACGTCCTTACCAATTGAACTTTTCAATTTCTACACTAATTTTTGACATGTTGTTTGACAATTGTATTGTTGTCAAATGTCAATTGGATCGGAAAACTGTTTGAAATATAAACTATCCATCTGGGTAATGTCACGTGGCAAAGTGTAAATTAAAGTGTACACCATAGTGTACATGTACCAACGTCCTTACCCATTGAACTTTGTAATTTGTACACTGATTGTCGACACGTTGTTTGAGACTTGTATTATTGTCAAGTGTCAATTGGATCGGAAAACTGTTTGAAATATAAACTGTCCATCTGGCTAATGTCACGTGGTAAAGTGTTAACTAAAGTGTACATGTAGCAAGGTCCTTACCGATTGAACTTTGCTATTTGTACGCTAATTTTCAACACGTTGTTTGACACTTGCATTGTTGTCAAGTGACAATTGGATGGAAAAACTGTTTGAAATTTAAACTGTCCAATAGGGGAGTGTCATGTGGCAAAGTGTGAACTGAAGTGTGTACCACAGTGTACATGTAGCAAGATTCTTACCGATTGAATTTATTATTTGTGCACTGATTTTTGACATTGTTTAACACTTACATTGTTGTCAAGGGTCAATTGGATGGGAAAACTGCTTTAAATTCAAACTGTCCAGTAGAGTTATGTCACGTTGCAAAATGTAAACTAAAGTGTACACCATAGTATACATGTAGCGAGGTCCTTACGGATTAAAGTTTGCTATTTGTATACTGATTTTCACCACGTTGTTTGACACTTGCATTGTTATCAAGTGTCAATAGGATGGGAAAATTGTTTGAAATTTAAGCAGTTCGACAGCGTAATGTAACGTGGCAAAGTGTAAATTAAAGTGTACACTATAGTGTACGTGTAGCAATGTCTTTACCGATTGAACTTTGCAATTTGTACACTAATTTTCGACACATTGTGTGACACTTGCATTGTCGTCAAGTGTCAATTGGATAGGAAAATTAATTGAAATTTAAACTGTCCAACAAGGTAATGTCGTGTGGTAAAGTGTAAACTAAAATGTACACCATTGTGTACATGTAGCAAGGTCCATACTGATTGAACTTGGCTATTTGTACACTGATTTTCGACACAATTTTCGACACTTGCATTGTTGTCAAGTGTCAACTGGATGGGAAAACTGTTTGAAATTTCAAATATCCAGCAGGGTAATGTCACGTGGCAAAGTGTAAACTAAAGTGTACACCGTAGTGAACTTGTGGAAAGGTTCTTACCGATTGAGCTTTGGTATTGGTACACTGAATTTCGACACGATGTTTGACTCTTGCATTGTTGTTAAGTGTCAATTGGATAGGAAAATTGTTTAAAATTTTAACTGTCCAACAGGATAATGTCACGTGGGAAAGTGTAAACTAAAGTGTACACCATAGTGTATTTGTATCGAGGTTCTTACCGATTGAGCTTTGGTATTTGTACACAGAATTTTGACGCGTTGTTTGACACATACATTGTTGTCAAATGTCAATTGGATGGGAAAACTATTTGAAATTTCAGCTGTCCAGCAGGGTAATGCCATGTCGCAAAGTGTAAACTAAAGTGTACACCATGGTGTACTTGTAGGAAGGTTCTCACCAATTGAGCTTTGGTATTTGTACACTGAATTCTGACACGTTGTTTAACAAATGCATTGTTGTCAAGTGCCAATTGGATGTGAAAACTATTTGAAATTTAAACTATCCAACGGGGTAACGTCACGTGGCAAAGTGTAAACTAAAGTGTACACCATTGTGTACATCTAGCAAGGTTCTTAACGATTCAACTTTACTATTTTTACACAAATTTTTGACACGTTGTTTGACACTTACATTGTCCTCAAGTGTTAATTGGATGGGAAACTGTTTGATATTTAAAATGTCCAACAGGGTAATGTCACGTGGCAAAGTGTAAACTCAAGTGTACACCATAGTGTACATGTAGCAAGGTCCATACCGAATGAACTTTGCTATTTGTACACTGATTTTTGACACGTTGTTTTACACTTGTATTGTTGTCAAGTGTCAATTGGATGGGAAAAGTATTTTAATTTAAACTGTCCAACTGGGTAATGTTACGTAGCAAAGTGTAAACTAATGTGTACACCATAGTGTACTTGTCGAAAGGTTCTTACCAACTGAGCTCGGGTATTTATGCACTAAATTTTGACACATTATTTGACACATACATTGTTGTCAAGTGTCAATTGGATGGAAAAACCGTTTGAAATTTAAACTGTCCAACGGGGTAACGTCACGTGACAAAGTGTAAACTAAAGTGTGCACCATTGTGTACATATAGCAAGGTTCTTACCGATTGAACTTTGCAATTCGTACACTAATTTTCGACACATTGTTTGACACTTGCATTATTGTCAAGGTTCAACTGGATGGGAAAATTGTTTTGAAATTTAAACTGACCAACAGGGTAATGTCATGTGGCAAAGTGTAAACTAAAGTGTACACCATAGTATACATGTAGCAAGGTCCATACCGATTAAACTTTGCTATTTGTACACTGATTTTCGACACGCTGTTTTACACTTGCATTGTTGTCTAGTGTCAACTTGATGGGAAAACTGTTTGAAATTTAAACTGTTCAACAGGATAATGTCACGTAACAAAGTGTAAACTAAAGTGTACACCATAGTGTACATCTAGCAAGGTCCTAATCGATTAAACTGATTTTCGACACGTTGTTTAACACTTACATTGTTGTCAAGTGTCAATTAGATGGGAAAACTATTTGAAATATAAACTGTCCAACTAGGTAATGTCACGTGGCAAGGTATAAATTAAAGTATACACCATAGTGTACATGTAGCAATGTCCATACCCAATGAACATTGCAATTTGTACACTGATTTTCGAAACATTGTTTGAGACTTGTATTGTCGTCAAGTGTCAATTGGATCCAAAAACTGTTTGAAATATAAACTGACCAATTGGGTAATGTCACGTGGCAAATTGTAAACTAAAGTGTACACCATAGTATACTTGTAGCAAGGTCCATACCGATTGAACTTTGCTATTTGTACACTGATTTTCGACACGTTGTTTTACACTTGCATTGTTGTCAAGTGTCAATTGGATAGGAAAACTATTTTAATTTAAACTGTCCAGCAGGGTAATGTCACGTGGCAATGTATAAACTAAACTGTACACCATAATGTACTTGTAGCAAGGTTCTTACCGACTGAGCTTTGGTATTTGTATACTGAATTTCGACACTTTTTTGACACTTACATTGATGTCAAGTGTCAATTGGATGGAAAAACTATTTGAAATTTCAACTGTCCACTAGGGTAATATCACGTCGAAAAGTGTAAACTAAAATGTACACCATAGTGTACTTGTAGGAAGGTTCTCACCAATTGAGCTTTGGTATTTGTACACTAATTTTTAACACATTGTTTGACACATGTATTGTTGCCAAGTGTCAATTGGATGGGAAAACAGTTAGAAATTTAAACTGTCCAGCGGGGTAATGTCACGCGGCATAGTGTAAACTAAAGTGTACGCCATTGTGTACATGTAGCAAGGTTGTTAACGATTGAACTTTGCTATTTGTACACTAATTTTTGACACATTTTTTTAGACTTGCATTGTTGTCAAGTGTCAATTGGATGGGAAAAGTATTATAATTCAAACTGTCCAGCAGGGTAATGTTACGTGGCAAAGTGTAAACTAAAGTGTACACCATAGTGTACTTGTAGGAAGGTTCTTACCAATTGAGTTTTGGTATTTATTCACTGAATTTTGACATGTTGTTTGACACATGCATTGTTGTCAAGTGTCAATTGGATGGGAAAATTGTTTGAAATTTAAACTGTCCAATGGGGTAACACCACGTGGCAATGTGTAAACTAAAGTGTACACCATTGTGTGCATGTAGCAAGGTTCTTACCGATTGAACTTTGCAATTTGTACATTGATTTTCGACACATTGTTTGACGCTTGCATTGTTGTCAAGTGTCAATTGTATGGGAAAACTGTTTGAAATTTAAACTGACCAACAGGGTAATGTCACGTGGCAAAGTGTAAACTAAAGTGTACACCATAGTATACATGTAGTAAGCTCCATACCGATTGATTTTGCTATTTGTACACTGATTTTTGACACGTTATTTTACACTTGCATTGTTGTCATGTATCAATTGGATGGGAAAAATATTTTAATTTAAATTGTCCACCAGGGTAAGGTCACGTGGTAAAGTGTAAACTAAAGTATACACCATAGTGTACTTGTAGTAAAGTTCCAACCGATTGAGCTTTGGTATTTGTACACTGAATTTTGACACGTTGTTTGACACATGCATTGTTGTCAAGTGGCAATTGGATGGGAAAACTGTTTGAAATTTAAACTGTTCAACAGGGTTATGTCACGTGGAAAAGTGTAAACTAAAGAGTACACCGTAGTGTACATGTAACAAGGTCCTTATGGATTGAACTTTGCTATTTGTATACTTATTTTTGACACGTTGTTTGAGACTTGCATTGTTATCAGGTTTCAATTGGATGGGAATACTGTTTGAAATTTAAACTGTCCAACAGGATAATGTCACGTGGCAAAGTGTAAAGTAAAGTGTACACCGTAGTGTTCATGTAGCAGGGTCCTTATCAATTACACTAATTTTTTACACGTTGTTTGACACTTATATTGTTGTCAAGTGTCAATTTGATGGGAAAACTGCTTGAAATTTAAACTGTCCAACCGGGTAATATCACGTGGTAAAGTGTAAACTAAAATGTACACCATAGTCCACATGGAGCAACGTCGTTACGAATTGAACTTTGCAATTTGTACACTGATTTTCGACACGTTGTTTGACACTTGTATGGTTGTCAAGTGTCAATTGGATCAAAAAAGTGTACATGACAATGTACTTGTAGAAAGGTCCTTACCGATTAAACTTTGCTATTTGTATACTGATTTTCGACGCGTTGTTTGATACTTGCATTGTTGTCAAGTGTCAATTGGACAGGAAATTTTTTTGAAATTTCAACTGTCCAGTAGGGTAATTTCTTACGTGGCAATGTGTAAACTAAAGTGTACACCATAGTGTACTTGTAGCAAGGTTCTTACCGACTGAGCTTTAGTATTTGTACACGGAATTTTCACACATTGTTTGACATATGCATTGTTGTCAAGTATCAATTGGATGGGAAAATAGTTTGAAATTTAAATTGTCTAACGGGATAACGTCACATAGTAAAGTGTAAACTAAAGTATACACCATAGTGTACATGTAACAAGGTTCTTACCGATTAAACTTAGCTATTTGTACACTAATTTCCGTCACGTTGTTTGACACTTGCATTTTTATCAAATGTCAATTGGTTGGGAAAATTGTTTGAAATTTAATCAGTTTGACAGCGTAATGTCATGTGGCAAAGTGTACACCATAGTGTACGTGTGGCAAGGTCTTTACCGATTGAACTTCGTAATTTGTACACCGATTTTTGACACGTTGTTTGACACTTGCTTATTTGTCAAGTGTCAATTGGATGGGAAAATTGATTGAAATTTAAACTGTCCAACAAGGTAATGTCACGTGGCAAAGTGTAAACTAAAGTATACATCATAGTGTACATGTAGCAAGGTCCATACCGATTGAACTTTGCTATTTGTACACTGATTTTCGACACTTGCACTGTTGTCAAGTGTCAATTGGATGGAAAAACTGTTTGAAATTTCAATTGTCCAGCAGGGTAAGGTCACGTAGCAAAGTGTAAATTAAAGTGTACACACATAGTGCACTTGTAGCAAGGTTCTTATCGATTGAGCTTTGGTACTGCTGAATTTTGACACGTTGTTTGACACTTGCATTGTTGTCAAGTGTCAATTGGATGGGAAAATCGTTTGAAATTTCAACTGTCCAACAGGATAATCTCATGTGGCAAAGTGTAAACTAAAGTGTACACCATAGTGTATTTATATCGAGGTTCTTACCGATTGAGCTTTGGTATTTGTACATTGAATTTTGACACGTTGTTTGACACATGCATTGTTGTCAAATGTCAATTGGATGAGAAATCTGTTTGAAATTTAAACTGTCCAAGTGGGTGACGTCACATGGTAAAGTGTAAACTAAAGTGTACACCATAGTGTACATGTAGCAAGGTTCTTACCGATTGAAATTTGCTATTTGTACAATGATTTTGGACATGTTGTTTGACACTCGTATTGTTGTCCAGTGTCAATTGGATGGGAAAACTTTTTGAAATTTAAACTGTCCAATAGGGTAATGTCACGTGGGAAAGTGTAAACTAATGAGTACACCATAGTGTAAATGTAGGAAGGTCCTTACAGATTGAACTTTGCTATTCGTACACTGATTTTCGACACGTTATTTGACATTTGCATTGTGTCAAGTGTCAATTGGATGGAAAACTGTTTGAAATTTAAAGTGTCCAATAGGATAATGTCACGTGGCAAAGTGTAAAGTAAAGTGTACACCATAGTATACATGTAGCAAGGTCCATACCGATTGAACTTTGCTATTTGTACAATGATTTTTGACACGTTGTTTTACACTTGCATTGTTGTCTAGTGTCAATTGGATGAGAAAACTATTTTAATTTAAACTGTCCACCAGGATAATGTCTTGTGGCAAAGTGTAAACCAAAGTGTACTTGTAGCAAAGTTCTAACCGATTGAGCTTTGGTATTTGTACACTGAATTTTGACACGTTGTTTGACACATGCATTGTTGTCAAGTGGCAATTGGATGGAAAAACTATTTGAAATTGAAATTGTTCAATAGGGTAATGTCACGTGGCAAAGAGTAAACTAAAGAGTACACCGTAGTGTACATGTAGCAAGGCCCTTACGGATTGAACTTTGCTATTTGTACACTTATTTTCAACACATTGTTTGACACTTGCATTGTTGTCAAGTGTTAATTGGATGGAAAAACCGTTTGAAATTTAAACTGTCTAACAGGGTAATGTCACGTGGCAAAGTGTAAACTAAAGTGTACACCATAGTTTACTTGGGGCAACATCCTTACCCATTGAACTTTGCAATTTGTACACCGATTTTCGACACGTTGTTTAACACTTGTATTATTATCAAGTGTAATTGGATGGGAAAACTATTTGAAATTTAAACTGTCTAACGGGATAACATCACGTAGTAAAGTGTAAACTAAAGTGTACACCATAGTGTACTTGTAGCAAGGTTCTTACCGATTGAACTTTGCTACTGTATACTAATTTTTGAGACGTTGTTTGACACTTGCATTGTTGTCAAGTGTCAATTGGATGGGAAATTTTTTTGATAATTAAACTGTCCAACAGGGTAATGTCACGTGGGAAAGTGTAAACTAAAGTGTACACCATAGTGTACATGTACCAACGTCCTTACCCATTGAACTTTGCAATTTGTACACTGATTTTCAACACCTTGTTTGACACTTGCATTATTGTCAAGTGTCAATTGGATGGGAAAACTGTTTGAAATTTAAACTGTCTAACAGGATAATGTCACGTGACAAAGTGTAAACTGAAGTGTTTACCACAGTTTGCATGTAGCAATGTTCTTACCGATTGAACTTTGTTATTCGTACACTAATTTTTGACACGTTGTTTAACACTTGCATTATTGTCAAGTGTCAATTGGATGGGAAAACTGCTTTAAATTTAAACTGTCCAACAGGGTAATGTCACGTGGCAAAATGTAAACTAAAGTGTACAACGTAGTGTACATGTAGCGAGGTCCTTACGGATTAAAGTTTGCTATTAGTACACTGATTTTCGTCATGTTGTTTGACACTTGCATTGCTATCAAGTGTCAATTGGATGGAAAAATTGTTTGAAATTTAAGTAGTTCGACAGCGTAATGTCAAATGGCAAAGTGTAAACTAAAGTGTACACCATAGTGTACGTGTAGCAAGGTCTTTACCGACTGAACTTTGTAATTTGTACACTAATTTTTGGCACGTTG
>NW_019263553.1:8708-15245 GCF_002742605.1 Olea europaea var. sylvestris | reverse complement strand
TCAAAAATCAGTGAACAAATAGCAGTTTTCCAATCCAATTGACACTTGACAACAATGCAAGTGTCAAACAACGTGTCAAAAATCAGTGTACAAATTTCAATGTTCAATCGGTAAGGACTTTGCTACATGTAGACTGTGGTGTATACTTTAGTTTACACTTTGCCACGTGACATTACCCTATTGGACAGTTTAAATTTCAAATAGCTTACCCATCCAATTGACACTTGATAGTACTGCAAGTGTCAAACAATGTGTCAAATATCAGTGTACAAATAGCAGGGTTCAATCGATAAAAACCATACTACATGTACACAATGGCGTACACTTTAGTTTACACTTTGCCACGTGACTCTACCCTGTTTGACAGTTTAAATTTCAAACAGTTTTCCCATTCAATTGACACTTGACAATAGTGCAAGTGTCAAACAATGTGTTAAAAATCAGTGTACAAATTGCAGTGTTCAATCAGTAAGGACCTTGCTACATGCAAACTACGGTGTACAATTTAGTTTAAACTTTGCCGCATGACATTAGCCCATTGGACAATTTAAATTTCTAATAGTTTTCCCATCCAATTGACACTTGACAAAAACGTAAGTGTCAAACACGTGTCAAAAACTAGTGTACAAATAGCAAAGCTAATCGTTAAGGACCTCGCTACATGTACACTATGGTGTATACTTTAGTTTAGACTTTACCACGTCACATTACCCTACTGGACAGTTTAAATTTCAAAATGTTTTCCCATCCAATTGACACTTTACAACAATGGAAGTGTAAAAAAAGTGTAAAAAATTAGTGTACAAATAGCAAAGTTCAATCGATAAGAACCTTGCTACATGTACACTATGGTGTACACTTTAGTTTACAGTTTACCACATGACATTACCCTGTTAGACATTTTAATTTTCAAACAGTTTTCCTATCCAATTGACATTTGACAACAATGCAAGTGTCAAATAACATTTCGAAAATCAGTGTACAAATAGCAAAGTTCAATCGGTAAGAACCTTGCGACATGTACACAATGGTGTACACTTTAGTTTACACTTTACCACGTGACACTACCCTGTTGGTCAATTTGAATTTCAAACAGTTTTTCTATCCAATTGACACTTGACAACAGTGCAAGTGTCAAACAATGTATGGAAAATTAGTGTACAAACAGTAAAGTTCAATCCGTAACGACCTTAATGCAAGTACATTACGGTGTACACTTTGACACGTGACATTACCCCATTGGACTGTTTAAATTTGAAATAGTTTTCCCATCCAATTAAAACTTGACAACAATACAAGTGTCAAACAACGTGTCAAAAATCATTGTACAAATAGCGAAGTTCAATCGGTAAGAACCTTGCTACATGTCCACTATGGTGTACACTTTAGTTTACACTTTGCCACGTGACATTACCCTGTTGGACAGTTTAAATTTCAAACTATTTTCCCATCCAATTGAAACTTGACAACAATGCAAGTGTCAAACAACGTGTCAAAAATCAGTGTACAATTAGCAGTTTTCCCATCCAATTGACACTTGAGAACAATGCAAGTGTCATACAACGTGTCAAAAATCAGTGTTCAATTAGCGGTTTTCCCATCCAATTGACACTTAAAAACAATGTAAGTGTCATACAACATGTCAAAAATCAGTGTTCAATTAGCAGTTTTCCCATCCAATTGACACTTGAAAACAATGTAAGTGTCATACAACGTGTCAAAAATTAGTGTAAAAATAGGAAAGTTCAATCGGTAAGAACCTTGCTACATGTGCACTATGGTGTACACTTTACCGCGTGACATTACCCTGTTGGACAGTTTAAATTTCAAACTATTTTCCCATCAAATTTACACTTTATAACAATGCAAGTATCGAACAACGTGTTAAAAATCAGCGTACAAATTGCAATGTTCAATTGGTAAGGACCTTGCTACATGTACACTAAGGTGGGCACTTTAGTTTAAACTTTGCCACGTGACATTGGCCTGTTGAACAGTTTAATTTCAAATTATTTTCCCATCCAATTGACACTTGACAACAATGCAAGTGTCATACAACGTGTCAAAAATCAGTGTACAAATAGCAAAGTTCAATCGGAAAGAACTTTGCTACATGTACACTATGGTGTACACTTTAGTTTACACTTTGCAACGTGACACTACCATGTTGGACATTTTGAATTTCAAACTATTTTCCCATCCAATTAACACTTGAAAATAATGCAAGTGTCAAACAACATGTCAAAAATCACTGTACAAATTGTAATGTTCAATCGGTAAGGACCTTGCTACATGTACACTACGGTGTAAACTTTAGTTTAAACTTTGCCACGGGACATTAGCATGTTGGACAGTTTAATTTCAAATCATTTTCCCATCCAATTGACACTTGACAACAATGCAAGTGTCAAACAATGTGTCAAAAATCAGTGTACAAATAGCAAAGTTGAATCGGTAAGGACCTTGCTACATGTACACTATGGCGTACACTTTAGTTTACACTTTACCACGTGACATTGCCCTGCTAGACATTTTAAATTTCAAAGAGTTTTTCCATCCAATTGATACATGAAGACAATGAAAGTGTCAAACAACGTGTTGAAAATCAGTGTACAAATAGTAAAGTTCAATACGTAAGAACCTTGCTACATGTACACTATGGTGAATCTGTTAGTTTCGACTTCGCCATGTAACATTACCCTTTTGGATGGTTTAAATTTCAAACATTTTTCCCATCCAATTGCCACTTGAAAACAATGTAAGTGTCAAACAACGCGTCAAAAATTAGTTTACAAATCGTAAAGTTCAATCTGCAAGAACCTTGCTACATGTGCACTGTCGTGTACACACTTTAGTTTACACTTTGCCACGTGACATTACCCTGTTGGATAGTTTAAATTTCAAAAATTTTTCCTATTCAATTGACACTTGACAACAATGCAAGTGTCAAATAACTTGCCGAAAATCAGTGTATAAATAGTAATGTTCAATCTGTATGGACCTTGCTACGTGTACACTGTGGTGTACACTTTAATTTGCACTTTGCCATGTGACATTGTCTCGTTAGACAGTATAAATTTCTAATAGTTTTTCCATCCAATTGACACTTGACAACAATGCAAGTGTCAAACAACGTTTCGAAAAATTGTCTACAAATAGCAAATTTCAATCGTTAAGGACCTTTCTAATTGTACACTATGGTGTACACTTTAGTTTACACTTTGCCACGTGACATTACGCTATTGGACAAATTAAATTTCAAATAGTTTTCCCGTCCAATTGAAACTTGCAACAATGCAAGTGTCAAACAACCTGTTAAAAATAAGTTTACAAATAGCAAAGTTCAATAGGTAAGAACCTTGCTACATTTACATTGGGGTGTACACTTTACTTTACACTTTACCACATGACATTAACCTGTTGGAAAGTTTAAATTTCAAACAGTTTTCCCATCCAATTGACACTTGAGAACAATGCATGTGTCAAACAACGTGTCAAAAATCAATGTACAAATAGCGGTTTTCCCATCCAATTGACACTTGACAACAATGCAAGTGTCATACAACTTTTCAAAAATTGGTGTACAAAGAGCAAAGTTCAATCGGCAAGAACCTTGCTACATGTACACTATGGTGTACGCTTTAGTTCAGACTTTGCCACGTAACACTACCCTGTTGGATAGTTTAAATTTCAAATAGTTTTCCCATCCAATTGACACTTGACAACAATGCAAATTCAAACAACGTGTCAAAAATTAGCGTACAAATTGCAACATTCAATCTGTAAGGACCATGCTACATGTACACTACGATGTACACTTTAGTTTAAACGTTGCCACGTGACGTTGGCCTATTGGATAGTTTAATTTCAAATCGTTTTCCCATCCAATTGACACTTGACAACAATGCCAGTGTCAAACAACGTGTCAAAAATTAGTGTACAAAAAGGAAAGTTCAATCGGTGAGGACCTTGCTACATGTACAATATGGCGTACACTTTAGTTTACACTTTACCACGTGACATAGCCTTGCAGGACAGTGTAAATTTCAAACAGTTTTTCCATCCATTTGACACTTGACAACAATAAGTGTCAAACAATGTGCGGAAAATCAGTGTACAAACGACAAAGTTCAATCCGTAAGAACTTTGCTACATGTACACTATGGTGTATACTTTAGTTTCCACTTTGCCACGTGACATTAACCTTTTAGGTAGTTTTAATTTTGAATAGTTTTCCTAACCAATTGACACTTAACAACAATGTAAGTAACAAACAATGCGTAAAAAATTAGTGTACAGATAGAAAAATTCAATCTATAACAACCTTGCTACATGTGCACTATGGTGTACACACTTTTGTTTACATTTTGCCACGTGACATTACCCTTTTGGATAGTTTAAATTTCAAAAAATTTTCTTATCCAATTGACACTCGACAACAATGTAAGTGTTAAAAAATGTGTCGAAAATCAGTGTACAAGTAACAAAATTCAATCGGTAAGGGCCTTGCTACATGTGCACTATGGTGTACACTTTGGTTTTCACTTTGTCACATGACATTGCCCTGTTAGACAGTATAAATTTCAAATAGTTTTCCCATCCAATTGTCACCTGACAACAATGCGAGTGTCAAACAATATGTCAAAAATCAATGCACAAATGACAGTTTTCCCATCCAATTGACACTTGACAACAATGCAAGTGTCGAACATCGTGTCAAAAATTAGTGTACAAATAGCAAAGTTCAATTGGTAAGGACCTTGCAACACGTACACTATGGTGTACACTTTAGTTCACACTCTATCACGTGACATTACCCTGGTGGACAGTTTAAATTTCAAATAGTTTTCCCATCCAATTGACACTCGACAACAATGCAAGTGTTAAACAACTTTTCGAAAATCTGTATACAAATAGCAAAGTTCAATCGATAAGGACCTTCCTACATGTACACCATGGTGTACACATTAGTTTACACTTTGCCACGTGACATTACCCTATTGGACAATTTAAATTTCAAACAGTTTTCTCACCAATTGAAACTTGCAACAATGCAAGTGTCAAACAACGTGTCAAAAACTAGTGTACAAATGGCAAAGTTCAATGGGTAAGAACCTTGCAACATGTACACTATGGTGTACACTTTACTTTACACTTTGCCACGTGACATTACCCTATTGGACAGTTTAAATTTCAAGCAGTTTTCCCATCCAACTGACACTTGACAACAATGCAGGTGTCAAACAATGTGCCGAAAATCAGTGTCCCAATCGCGATTTTCCCATCCAATTAACACTTGACAACAATGCAAGTGTCAACAACATGTCAAAAATCAGTGTACAAATAGTAAAGTTCAATCGGTAAGAACCCTTGTACACTATGGTGTACATTTTAGTTTACTCTATGTCACGTGACACTACCCTGTTGGACAATTTAAATTTAAAACAGTTTTCCCATCCAATTGACACTTATCAACAATGCAAGTGTGAGACAATGTGTCAAAAATCAGTGTACAAATTATAATGTTCAATCGGTAAGGACCTTGCTACATGTACACTATGGTGTACACTTTGGTTTACACTTTGCCAAGTGACACTGCCCCGTTGGACA
Source organism: Olea europaea var. sylvestris (assembly GCF_002742605.1). Classification (NCBI taxonomy): domain Eukaryota; kingdom Viridiplantae; phylum Streptophyta; class Magnoliopsida; order Lamiales; family Oleaceae; genus Olea; species Olea europaea. Next base: position 9,635 of record NW_019263553.1, on the reverse strand, counting down.
ATTTAAATTTGAAACAGTTTTCCCATCCAATTGACATTTGAAAGAAATGCAAGTGTCAAACAATGTGTCAAAAAATAGTGTACAAATAACAAAGTTCAATCGGTAAGAACCTTGCTACATGTACACTTTGGTGTACACTTTTGTTTACACTTTGCCACGTGACATTACCCTATTGGACAGTTTATATTTCAAACAGTTTTCCCATCCGATTGACACTTGACAACAATGCAAGTGTCAAACAACGTGTCAAAAATTAGTGTCCAAACAGCAAAGTTCAATCCGTAAGAACCTAGCTATATGTACAATATGGTGTACACTTTAGTTTCCACTTTGCCATGTGACATTACCCTTTTTGATAGTTTAAATTTCAAATTGTTTTCCCATCCAATTGACACTTGATAACAATGCTAGTGTCAAACAACTCGTCAAAAATCAGTGTACAAATAGCAATGTTCAATCTGTAAGAACCTTGATACATGTGCACTATGGTGTTCATACTTTAGTTTACACTTTGGCACATGAAATTACCCTGTTGGATAGTTTAAATTTCATACAGTTTTCCAATCCAATTGACATTTGACAACAATGCAAGTGTCAAACAATATGTCAAAAATCTGTGTACAAATAGCAAAGATCAATCGGTAAGGACCTAGCTACATGTACACTATGTGACAACAATACAAGGGTCAAACAACATGTCGAAAATCAGTGTACAAATTGCAATGTTCAATCGGTAAGGACCTTACTATATGTACACTATGGTGTATACTTTAGTTTACACTTTACCACGTGACGTTACCCCGTTGGACAGTTTAAATTTCAAACAGTTTTCCCATCCAATTGACATTTGACAACAATGCATGTGTCAAACAACGTTTCAAAATTCAGTGTACAAATACCAAAGCTCAATCGGTAAGAACCTTGCTT
>NW_019263553.1:0-8493 GCF_002742605.1 Olea europaea var. sylvestris | reverse complement strand
TGTTAGAAATTTAAACTGTCCAAAAGGGTAATGTCACGTGGCAAAGTGTAAACTAAAGTGTACACTGTAGTGTACATGTAGCACGGTTCAAACCAATTGAACTTTGCTATTGTACAATGATTTTTGACACGTTGTTTGACACTTACATTGTTGTCAAGGGTCAATTGGACTGGAAAACTGTTTGAAATTTAAACTACCCAACAGTGTAATGTCACGTGGCAATTGTAAACTATAGTGTACACCATAGTGTACATGTAGGATGGTTCTTATCGATTGAACATTGCAATTTGTACACTGATTTTTGACACGTTGTTTGACACTTACATTGTTGTCAAATGTTAATTGGATGGGAAAACTATTTGAAATTTAAACTGTACAATAGGGTAATGTCATATGGCAAAGTGTAAAATAAGGTGTATACCTTAAGGTACATGTAGCATGGTTCATACTGATTGAACTTTGCTATTTGTACACTGATTTTCAACACGTTGTTTGACACTTGCATTGTTGTCAAGTGTCAATTCGATGGAAAAACTATTCGAAATTTAAACTGTCCAACAGGGTAATGTCACTTAGATAAGTGTAAACTAAAGTGTATACCATAGCATACATGTGGCACGGTTCGTACTGATTGAACTTTGCTATTGTACACAGATTTTTGACACGTTGGTTGACACTTGCATCGTTGTGAAGTGCCCATTGGATGGGAAAATAGTTTGAAATTTAAACTGTCCAACAGGGTAATGTCACGTGGCAAAGTGTAAACAACAGTGTACATGTCGCAAGGTTCTTACAGACTGAATGTTGCTATATATGCACTGATTTTTGACATGTTGTTTGACACTTGCATTGATGTCAAGTGTCAATTGGATGGGATAATAGTTTGAAATTTAAACTGTCCAATCGGGTAATGTCACATGGCAAATTGTAAACTAAAGTGTACACCATAGTGTACATGTAGCAATGTTCTTACCGATTGAAATTTGCTATTTGTACACTAATTTTCGACATGTTGTTTGACACTTGCATTGTTGTCAAGTGTCAATTGGATGGAAAACTGTCTGAAATTTAAACTATCCAATAGGGTAATGTTACATGGCAAAGTGTAAACTAAAGTGTACACCATAGCGTACATGTAGCATGGTTCGTACCGATTGAACTTTGCTATTGTACACAAACTTTTGATATGTTGTTTGGCACTTGCATTGTTGTCAAGTGTCAATTGGATGGGAAAACTGTTTGAAATTTAAACTATCCAATAGGGTAATGTCTTGTGGCAAAGTGTAAATTAAAATGTACACCATAGTGTACGTGTAGCAAGGTTCTTACCGATTGAACTTTGCTATTTGTACATAGATTTTTGACACGTTGTTTGACACTTGCATAGCTTTCAAGTGTCAATTGGACGGAAAAACTATTTGAAATTTAAACTGTCCAAAAGGGTAATGTCACGTGGCAAAGTGTACACCATAGTGTACATGTAGCATGGTTCAAACCAATTGAACTTTGCTATTGTACACTGATTTTCGACATGTTGTTTGACACTTGCATTGTTGTCAAGTGTCAATTAGACGGAAAAATTATTTGAAATTTAAACTACCCAACAGTGTAATGTCACGTGGCAATTGTAAACTATAGTGTACACCATAGTGTACATGTAGGACGGTTCTTATCGATTGAACTTTGCAATTTGTACACTAATTTTTGACACTTTTTTGACACTTACATTGTTGTCAAGTATTAATTGGATGGGAAAACTATTTGAAATTTAAACTGTACAACAGGGTAATGTCATATGGCAAAGTGTAAATTAAGGTGTACGCCTTAAGGTACATGTAGCATGGTTCATACTGATTGAACTTTGCTATTTGTACACCGATTTTCAACACGTTGTTTGACATTTGCATTGTTGTCAAGTGTCAATTGGATGGGAAAACTATTTGAAATTTAAACTGTCCAACAGGGAAATGTCACGTGGTAAAGTGTAAACTAAAGTGCACAGCATATTGTACATGTAGCAAGGTCCTTACCGATTGAATTTTGCCATTTGTGCACTTATTTTTGACACTTTGTTTGACACTTGTATTGTTGTTAAGTGTCAAATGGATGGAAAAACTGTTTGAAATTTAAACTGTCCAACAGGGTAATGTCCGGTGGATAAGCGTAAACTAAAGTGTACACCATAGTGTACATGTAGCAAGGTTCTTACAGATTGAACCTTGCTATTTGTACACTGAATTTTGACACGTTGTTTGACACTTGCATGGTTGTCAAGTGTCAATTGGATGGAAAAATAGTTTGAAATTTATACTGTGTAACACGGTAATATCACGTGGCAAAGTGTGAACAAATGTGTACATCATAGTGTACATGTAGTAAGGTCCTAACCGATTGAACATTGCTATTTGAATACTAATTTTTGACATGTTGTTTAACACTTGCATTGTTTTGAAGCGTCAATTGGATGGGAGAACTGTTTGAAATTTAAACTATCCAGTAGGTTAATGTCACGTGGAAAAGTGTAAACTAAAGTGTACACCATAGTATACATGTGGCAAGGTTCTTATCGATTGAACATTGCTATTTGTACAATGATTTTTGGCACGTTGTTTAACACTTTCATAGTTGTAAAGTGTCAATTGAATTGGAAAACTGTTTCAAATTTAAACTGTCTATCATGGTAATGTCACGTGCCAAAGTGTAAACTAAAGTGTACACCATAGTGTACGTGTGACTAGGTCCTTACTGATTGGACTTTGCTATTTGTACACTGATTTTTGACACGTTGTTTGATACTTGCATTGTTGTCTAGTGTCAATTGGATGAGAAAACTATTTGAAATTTATAATGTCGAACAGGGTAATTTCACATGGCAAAGTGTAAACTAAAGTGTACACCATAGTGTACATGTACCAAGGTCCTTACCGATTGAACTTTGCTATTTGTACAATGATTTTTGACACGTTGTTTGACACTTGCATTGTTGTCAAGTGTCAATTGGATAGAAAAACTGTTTGAAATTTAAACTGTCCAATAGGGTAATGTCACGTGGCAAAGTGTAAACTAAAGTGTACACCATGGTATACTTGTAGCAAGGTTCTAACCGATTGAACTTTTCTATTTGTACACTGATTTTTGACACAGTTTTTGACACTTGTATTATTGTCAAGTGCCAATTGGATGGGAAAACTATTTGAAATTTAAACTGTCTAGCAGGGTAATATCACGTGGCAAAGTGTAAACTAAAGTGTACACTATAGTGTACATGTGGCATGGTTCATACCGATTGAACTTTGTTATTTGTACAATGATTTTTGACACGTTGTTTTACATTTACATTGTTGTCAAGTGTCAATTGGATGGGAAAAGTATTTGAAATTTAAACTATCCAACAAGGTAATATCACGTGGCAAAGTGTAAACTAAAGTGCACACCATATTGTACATGTAGCAAGGTCCTTACCGATTGAACTTTCCTATTTGTGCATTGATTTTTGACACGTTGTTTGATACTTGTGTTGTTGCTAAGTGTCAATTGGATGGGAAATATGTTTGAAATTTGAACTGTCCAACCGGGTAATGTCATGTGATAAAGTGTAAACTAAAGTGTATACCATAGTGTACATGTAGCAAGGTTCTTATCGATTGAACTTTGCTATTTGTATAATGATTTTTGACACGTTCCTTGACACTTGTGTTGTTGTCAAGTGTCAATTGGATGGAAAACTTGTTTGAAATTTATATTGTCTGATAGGGTAATGTCACGTGGCAAAGTGTGAACAAATGTGTACACCATAGTGTACATGTTGCAAGGTCCTAACTGATTGAACATTGCTATTTGAACACTAATTTTTGACACGTTGTTTGACACTTGCATTGTTTTCAAGTGTCAATTGGATGGGAGAAGTGCTTGAAATTTAAACTGTCCAATGGGGCAATGTCATGCGGCAAAGTTAAACTAAAGTGTACACTATAGTATACATGTAGCAAGGTTCTTAACGATTGAACATTGCTATTTGTACAAAGATTTTTGGCACGTTGTTTAACACTTGCATAGTTGTTAAGTGTTAATTGAATTGGAAAATTGTTTAAAATTTAAACTCTCCAACGGGATAATGTCACGAGCTAAAGTGTAAACTAAAGTGTACACTATAGTGTACATGTAGCAAGGTCCTTACCGATTGATGCTATTTGTACACTGATTTTTGGCACGTTGTTTGACACTTACATTGTTGTCAAGTGTCAATTGGATGAGAAAACTATTTGAAATTTATACTGACGAATAGGGTAATGTCACATGGCAAAATGTAAACTAAAGTTTACACCATAGTGTACATGTAGGAAGGTCCTTACCGATTGAACTTTGCTATTTGTACACTGATTTTTGACACATTGTTTGACACTTACATTGTTGTCCAATGTCAATTAGATGGAAAAACTATTTGAAATTTAAACTATCCAACAGGGTAATGTCACGTGGCAAGGTGTAAATTGAAGTGTACACCATGGTGTACATGTAGCAAGGTTCTTACCGATTGAACTTTACTATTTGTACACTTATTTTTGACATAGTTTTTGACACTTGCATTGTTGTCAAGTGTCAATTCGATGGGAAAACTATTTGAAATTCAAACTGTCTAGCAGGGAAATGTCACGTGGCAAAGTGTTAACTAAAGTGTACATCATAGTGTACATGTAGCAAGGTTCTTAACGATTGAACATTGCTATTTGTATAATGATTTTTGGCACGTTGTTTGACACTTGCAATGTTGTAAAGCATCAATTGAATGGGAAAACTATTTGAAATTTAAACTGTCCAACTGGGTAATGTCATATGTCAAAGTGTAAACTAAAGTGTACACCATAGTGTACATGTAGCAAGGTCCTTACCGATTGAACTTTGTTATTTGTACATTGATTTTTGACACATTGTTTGACAGTTACATTGTTGTCAAGTGTCAATTGGATGAGAAAACTATTTGAAATTTATAATGTCAAACAGGGTAATGTCACGTGGCAAAGTGTAAACTAAAGTGTACACCATAGTGTACGTGTAGCAAGGTCCTTAACGATTGAACTTTGCTTTTTGTACACTGATTTTTGACACATTGTTTGACACTTGCATTGTTGTCAAGTGTCAATTGGATGGAAAAACTGTTTGAAATTTAAACTGTTCAACAGGACAATGTCGCGTGGCAAAGTGTAAACTAAAGTGCACACCATGGTGTACATGTAGCAAGGTTCATACCGATTGAACTTTACTATTTGTACACTGATTTTTGACACAGTTTATGACACTTGCATTGCTGTCGAGTATCAATTGGTTGGGAAAACTGTTTGAAATTTAAACTGTCCAGCTGGGTAATGTCACGTGGCAAAGTGTAAACTAAAGTGTACACCATAGTGTACATGTAGCATGGTTCATACAGATTGAACTTTGTTATTTGTACACTAATTTTTGACTCGTTGCTCCGCACTTGCATTGTTGTAAAGTGTCAATTGGATGGGAAAACTGTTTCAAATTTAAACTATCCAACAAGGTAATGTGACGTGGCAAAGTGTAAACTAAAGTGTGTACACCATAGTGTACATGTAGCAAGGCTCTTACCAATTGAGATTTGCCATTTGTACACTGATTTTGGACACATTGTTTGACACTTGCATTGTTGTTTAGTGCCAATTGGATGGGAAAACTATTTTAAATTTGAACTATCCAACCGAGCAATGTCACGTGGTAAAGTGTAAACTTGTGGACACCTTACAAAACATGTATCATGGTTTATACCAATTGAACGTTTCTATTTGTACTCTAATTTTTGACACGTTGTTTGACATTTGCATTGTTGTCAAGTGTCAATTGGATGGCAAAACTGTTTGAAATTTAAAATGTCCAATAGGGTAATGTCATGTGGCAAAGTGTAAACTAAAGTGTACACCATATTGTATGTAGAACCCCAAATAATTTTAAATACCTTAGTGGCACTAAGACATGAATATTGGATGGCTAAAGTATACTTCTGATTTTTAGTCTCATTTGAGACCCATTTACGACATAGAAAACATTTGATTTGGAAAACGATATCTAAAGAAAAGTTGTAGCTCTTTGAGTTAGTTCCAACGCACTTTGAATTACCTCAATCGGATATCGGGAGAAGAAGTTATGATAGAAATACTAAAGGCTATATAGTATCAACCGAAGTATGCGGAGTATGAAAAGTCAAATTCCTACACGATTTTCTAGCACCTTCTTAAACCTATAACTCCCACATAAATGGCATCCGCATTAATGAGTATTAGGCCCTTCACTTGCCCTTAAGTTGTGAGATTTTTACCTATAAATAGGCCCCAATGCATACACATTTTTCACACCATGACAAAAGCTTCTAAGCATAAAAGAGAGAGTTTTCAAGTCTAGAAAAAAGAGAAAGGAGTGGGAGGAAAATTAGTTTTTCCTAGAAGTTTTGGTGCTATCAAGAAGTGTTTTCCAAGCATCAATTCTCAACGGAGTGTTTTTTTTTAAACATCAAAGGAGTGCATTTTTCAACAAGGTTCAAAGCATCAATCAAGGTAGGTAGAGGTGCAAAGTGTTAATTCGTGTTAAGTTATAAGTTTCTAGCAAACGAAGATTTATGTTAATGTTTGTATGTCTAATGGTACCTCCGGTACGGCATACACCTCCATGTCTAATGGTATCTCTGGGTACGGCATGTACTTCCGGTCCAGGCGTCGTGTTAAGTCATGACTCTACGTGTTTGGGATTCTATCGGAAATCCTACTATGAAAAGGTTTCTAAAGTTACAGCTTAGAAATGTATAGCTTGATCACGAATGCACCAATGATATCTATTGAGTTTTTTTAACTTACGGGTTTAACCCCTTCTCTATAGGTTGATATGATTCTACCTTGGGCCTGGATGATGGAAAAGATGGAGAGTGGTGCAACGAGCCCATGGAAAACCCAGTGAACAAGTTATTTAGATTTATTTTTGTGAATGTTTTCAATGTTATTTCTTCAAAGTATTTGAATAACGCTGAATGCGAGAACAAGTTGTGCTTTCTTCAAATAAATTACGCTCCGTTATTTTTCTATTCAGTGTTTTATTTAAGGTATTCGAAAGGTTGTTAAAATTATCATTGTAAAAATTAAGCTTCCGCTAAAATATATTCTCCTATGACTAAACCACCGGTTAGTTAAGTAAAGTAAGTAGTGTTCCGGTCCACAAGAGGTCGGGGCATTACATTGTACATGTAGAAATGTCTTTACTGATTGAACTTTGCAATTTGTACACTGATTTTTGACACGTTGTTTGACACTTGTGTTGTTGTTAAGTGTCAATTAGACGGGTAAACTGTTTGAAATTTAAACTGTCCAACGGGGTAATGTCATGTGGTAAAATGTAAACTAAAGTGTACACCCTATTGTACATGTGGCAAGGTTCTTAATGATTGAACTTTGCTATTTGTACACTGATTTTTGACACGTTGTTTGACAATTTCATTATTGTTAAGTGTCAATTGGATGGGAAAACTATTTGAAATTTAAAATGTCTAACAGGGTAATGTCACATGGCAAATTGTGAACAAATGCATACACCATAGTGTACATGTAGCAAGGTCCTTACCGATTGAACTTTGCTATCAGTACACTAATTTCTGACACAAAATATTTGATACTTGCATTATTGTCAAGTGTCAATGGGGTTGGAAAACTGTTTGAAATTTATACTGTCTAACAAGACATTGTCACGTGGGAAAGTGTAAACTAAAGTGTACACCATAGTAATCATGTAGCAAGGCTCTTACCGATTGAACATTGCTATTTGTACACTGATTTTTGATACGTTGTTCGACACTTGCATTGTTGTCAAGTGTCGATTGGATGGAAAAACTATTTGAAAATTAAACTGTCCAATAGGGTAATGTCACGTGACAAAATGTAAACTAAAGTATACACCATAGTGTACATGTAGCAAGGTTCTTACCGATTGAACTTTGCAGTTTGTACATTGATTTTTGACACATTGTTTGACACTTGTGTTGTTTTCAAGTGTCTATTGGATGAGCAAACTATTTAAAATTTAAACTATCCAACAGGGTAATGTCACATGGTAAAGTGTAAATTAAAGTGTACACCATAGTGTACATGTAGCATGGTTCATACCAATTGAACTTTGCAATCTGTACACTGATTTTTGACGCGTTGTTTGACACTTGCATTGTTGTTAAGTGTCAATTGGATGCGAAAACAGTTTGAAATTTAAACAGTCCAATAGGATAATGTCAAGTGGCATAGTGTAAACTAAACTGTATACTATAGTGCCTGAGTTGCAAGGTTCTTACCGATTGAACTTTCCTATTTGTACACCAATTATTGACACGTTGTATGACACTTGCATTGTTGTCAAGTGTTAGTTGATGGAAAAACTGTTCGAAATTTCAATTGTCCAATAGGGTAATGTCACGTGTCAAAGTTTAAACTAAAGTGTACACCATAG